>NC_056733.1:1747307208-1747332208 GCF_019279795.1 Protopterus annectens
ATGCTGGGGCAAAGGTGGTGGACACGATTTTGAAAAAGTACGTGTCCAGTGAGTCCCACATTTCTAAAGACTCCTGGTCATTTCTTGAGAGGGTTAATCGTACCCTTTGTATAGGGGAGAGTAATTTCTTGACAATCGATGTTATTGATTTGTACTCTTCCATCCCTCATTCCATAGCGTTAGAATGGATTGAAGCTATCATGACTATTAAACAAGCACCTGCTGGGGACATTCTGATGGTAAGGGAGTTATTGGGCATCATTCTGACCTGTACTTTTTTCTCCTTTAACAATCGCTGGTTCCACCAATTAATAGGGGTCCCTATGGGGTCTCCTTGTGGGGCCAGCATTGCTAATTTGGTGATGACTTACTGGGAGAGAGAGTTTGTTTTCCCTAATCCTATCATTCAGGAGAAAACCCTGCTTTACACTAGATTCTTGGATGATATTTTTATCATCCTACAGGGGAGAGGGAAGTGGCTGAGACACTGTTAGATAGTTTTAATACCTCCACCAGTTTTTTGAAATTTACATTGAATTTTTCTAAGGAGAGGATCTCTTACTTAGATGTGGAGTTATTTAAGGATATCCCTCTAGGTTGTTTTACTGCCAAAATTCATCGTAAAGTAACTTTTTCTAGCAGTTATTTACATTTTGAGAGCAGTCACCCCTTCCATCAGAAGAGGTCGATAGTAAAGGGGCAGTTGGTGAGGGTGGTGAGGATGGTGTCTAAGTTCAGTGACTACCTTGAAGAATGTGAGTTTATTCATGGCCTTTTTTTGAACAGGGATACCTGGACCATCTCATATCAGAATTGGTCAAGGAAGTTTGCGGTAAGAGAAAGAATGGGTTCTAAATACCAATTTTGGGCAATAATGTAGCACCCCAGAACCCCGAGCCATCCCATATGCAAGCCCATGTGAATTACCTTTGCAGTTTTATTACAACTTTCAATGTTGATGCAGGGGACATTTCCTCCATCACAAAGAAAAATTGGAGTATTTTACAATTAGACATGCAAGGTAACTCACATTTTGAGATTACACCCAAGGTGGTGTTTAGGAGGGAGTTGAATCTGAAGAGTATTCTACAGATGAAATTGAACCATGCCCCAGTTAGGGGGATTTACAAATGCAATATGTGTAAATACTGTAGGTTTATTAAAGCAGGGACCTTTTTTAGTATTGGGGAGACCAAATACCCCATCAGGGGTAGGTTTAACTGTGCCAGTTCACATGTGGTATATTTGGCTAGGTGCTCTTCATGCCCGGTGTTTTATATAGGAAAAACTGACAGGAAACTTCAGGAATGCCTTTATGAACACCTTTATGCCATCAAAAAAGAGAAGATGGAGAATGCGCTTGCCAGGCATGTTAAGGAATACCTGGGTCATGAATTTACTTTTTCAGTCATTGATCAGGTAGTTCCTTCCAATAGGGGGGATCCAGATACGTTACTTTTAGAACAAAAGGAATTCATTTGGCAGCTAAAACTAGAAGCTTATCATTATCCATGTTTAAATGGAATGTTATCCATTTCTTGTATTTTAAAATTAAGAAGTTTGGTTAGGTAATTTTATTGTATTTATTTTTGTAGATTGCATCCATTTTAATTTCTTCATCTATTTTTTATCTATTTCAGCATGACTTACAAAAGTATGGATATTCCTTTTACTGCTTGTTCAGTCAGGTTGAGTCCTCAGGGAAGGGTTTGAGCAGGTGTTGTGAATGTATTGGCTTAATTGCAAAGTAGTCATTTAATTTATGAGCTTTTTATTAAGGTGTAAGCTGGAATGTGTTGTTTGTTTTTCTGATGAAGTTGGTGTGGGACACTGACAAAAAGCCTATTATTGTTGAGCTTAAAATAAAATTTTAACTTGCAGTTTATCAGCATCACTGTGTCTGGAATTGGTGCATCTGCTGAGGTTTATCGTCTTGCCGGCTTCCTTTTTCAAGTTTGGACTGTCGAAAAACTGATGCAACTACAGCAACAGCAAGTTCTGCCAAATAGTGAAGCTGCCAACCCCAAGACTATGCTTTCTATGAAGAAAGTAGCCAGAGTGGATGAGCTTGAATCCTTCCTGGTGACATTTGAGTGCTATGCCACAACACAGATATTGGACCAAGCAGATTGGGCAAATATCCTATTAATCCAGTTGACAAGAGAAGCACTCATATGTGGACATTGCTAGAAATGATTACATGGACTATGACAAATCAGAAAAGACCTTTTGGCCATCACTGGTATAATGTCTGAAGTGCTAACAATAAAACTGTTAAACTGGATAAATTGATAAACTGGTAAGGGCACAGAAGGTTTGGTGGCAGACTATGTCAAAAGCTTTATATAGAGCAAGAGTGTAGGGAACAGGTTGTCTGCATTTCCATTGTGATTAACTGTGTTAGTGAAGCTGAGCAGGGCAGTGGTTGTACTGTGGTTAGGCCCAAAACTATGTTATGCTGGAGAAGGCTGTTTGCTGGAATATAATAAATGAGTTGTGAATCTACATATCTTTCCCGTATTTTGGACAGAGGAGCCAGTATTGCTACAGGTCTGCAATTTGCAAGATCTGCAGAAGAGCTCTCTTTGTCCAGTGGTATGATTAAGTTTTTTTCCAGAGTGATAGGGCAAACTTCTCTTTGACTGAATGATTTATCAAGGAAGAGACAGGATATGCTAGATCATCAGCACCAAGTTTAATATATTCTACAAGCAATGGGTCAGGGATCATGGCAGTAGGCTTGGGTTTTTGTAGGTACTTTTTGACAGTAGAAGTAGGAATGGGAATTACAGAAAAAAGTATTTTTTGATTACGGGGGGGGGGGGGTGTGCTCTGGGTGCAAACTGTCAGAAGGTGCCGAAAAGGTGATTAGGCACAAGAGAAGTGCTGCCACAATCACTGACTCACTCACAATTATTGAACTACACTTCAGAGGTTAGTTGTGTGTTTTAAGTAAGGAGATAATGGTTTTAATAAAGCAAAGGTTACATTGAGAGGCAATACCTGTGGCTTGGTCAGGAGTGCCTAGAGTAGGCTGTCTAGACTTTCTTGGGTTTAGATATTTGTTTATGGAGACCCAGAATACTTTGGGAGTGAAGTGGTATGTGGCTTGAAATTTGGTATAATAGGTTTCCTTATCATTACTTATGCTTTATTTAATTTGATTTCTTATGTAACCATCGATGAGAAGTTGATGTTTTATTTTGCAACCATGTTTTCCAGGCTTTATTTCAATCATGGTGCAGGACTGGCCTCAACTCTAATAGATTTTACGAAGGCATGTTCATTTCGAATGCTTTGAAATGCTGTATTTAATCACTATGTGTCACAGCATCCTGAAGTGGTAGTGTTTTAAATGCATTTCAGTAACACAATTTAAAGGCACTAATGAAGGCTTCTCTTTGGAACTTGGTGAGATTTCCCATTGCATTATAATGGTGCCGTTTATAATTCAAATTTTGTTATCAGACTGTATAAATAGGGAGATGCCTACTAAGTGTCTCTGACAGAGTGCCATATGATGCTGTTTTCTTGGGAAAAGATGTCCGAATCCAGTCTAGTGAGGATTCTCTTACTGTAGCTTTATGCTATCTAGTTGGGGTATTGATTAGTTGTGCAACTCCCTAGAGTTCTACTGTATTAGAAGGGTTATCTGGGTTTATTGTGTGCCAGTCAATATTCATGTCACCCAGTACAATGATTTTTGTTGTAAACTGTAGTCATCCAGTAAAGAATAAATCCACCAAATTGTCAATTAGTAGAAATCTTAGTAATAGACAGATTTAGTTTGCCTAGTAATATGAGAAAGTAATTTTAAGAACTTTGTTAAGCTAGTAACATTATGGAAGGCCTTGTTAGTTAATGGCACAAAATTCAGAACTGAATTGTTTAATAATAAGTCTAAAACAGCCTTAAAAAGTGCCTGTTTTGGGTTATTAAAAAATAGCAAACAATGTATTGAGTTGTTTCAGATGGGGGGTGGGGCACATTGATAAATTCTATGCTGCTAACACTAAAATATACTACTAGTACAGATATGAAAAGAGATTCATGCTTTAAATGAAGTTGATCCTAGTGAGTGCAATAAAATAACCTCTAGCATAGCTGAATCAGCTCTATGCTAATGTTTTGCAACCAAGCCAGTAAAGTGCAGTCTTTTTAAAGAAGGAAGGGAGGTTCTGGTCCCAGCAGATTCTACAAGTATTACTATCCTTGTCAGGAATCCCCTAGTATGTAAGCATAACATTAGTAACAACCAGAAAGTGGGGGTAATATGCATTAACAATGTTACAGTATTAGAATCTTAACAGAATATGGTGCCAGCCTAAGATCTCCCCTAAGGAGATATGGAAAACCCTTGAGATATAATGTTAGTGTGGTGTATCTGGAATATGTCAAGAACTAATAAAGGAAGAAAAACTGCAATAAAAATACATGCTTCTTCATTGCCTGGCTAAAAGAGCCACAATCAAGATAGATTATAAATTTCTAATGCTTGTATAATATTTCCTGCCGCTATCAAAAGCACGGCTAACAATATAAATGCGCATTTATACTGGCAGTTGTGCCAATTATACATTCAAATATAAATGTGCATTTAATAGATTGACCGTAATCACTCTAAAAGGCAGATTTGAGCTTTGGTTAGTAAAGGTGCCCTCCATAAAATACACCATCAGCTTTTTACTTGTGTAAAATATTTATATTTCTTAGATTTAGCAGAAAAGTAAGGTCGGTTGACTAAAAGGCAACAGAATACAAAGTCTATAGAACAGCAGGTCAATAAATCTAACATTGCATTCAGCTTAAATAAATACTAGCACCTGACCAAAAACTGAAGCAACTATAGCAACCCCAAATTCTGCCAGTCAGTGAAGCTGCCAACCCCAAGACTATATGCTTCCTATGAAGAAAGTAGCTATAGATGATGTGCTGGAATCTTATCTGATGACATTTGAGTGCTATGGCACCACACAGAGATGGGCGTGAGCTGACTGGGCAAAATTCCTGTTAATCTACCTGAAAGAGAAGCACTTAATACATAAGTGGGCATGGACAGAAATGATTACATGGACTACGAAAAACCAAAAAAGACATTTTGGCCATCACTGGTATAACTGCTGAGGTACAAGCAATAAAACTGTAAAATTGGATAAACTGATAATCTGGTAATCTTGGTGGCAGGCTGTGTCAATATTTGCATTCAGCTTAAATAAATACTATCTACCTAAAACAACATATATCACAGTAGAAGTCCCTGAAAAACATCACAGAGGTATATGACATTTAGATGAAAATATGTGTATTCAGCAGAACATCTGTTAATCTGTAATTTTCTGTCAGAAAGACATTTTTAAACACAGAAAAACAAAGAAAGATGAAGTAAAGTGTATATATCTGAAGTTATATCATGGATAATAAAACATATTGTATACTTTTTACCAAGTAACACAATTAAAATGAGTACTTGACATATAAAAGCTAGATAAATTAGACCATTATTTCTGCAACTTAGGTTCTGTAACCTGTTAACAAAAATATGTTGTGCTATTGAGATAGAATAAGGTTGTACTTAAAAAGTGAGATGATAACTTGATTCTTGATAAAATGATCAGGATATATCAAATGACACTTAGATTATAAACAAGTTAACATGACAAAATTACTAAATAAAGTGTGTTAGATATTTTACTATCAGTAATTGATTATCTCAGATATTCTGTTTCAGAGTGAAGTATAGATCTGAAGTGAAAATGAAAAAGTGAATATTTAAGTATTTGCATCATATCCCATATTTACAGCAAATTCAACAAAACACTATAAGTATTGTACTTGGCATCTTTATAAACATACTGTCTAAATTCATTTTTTTAAATGATCTGTTTAATATTGGCAGCAATCTGTTGGACTCCTACAGCTATTCTTGTAAGTATCTGTATTACTGAACGCCATTTTGTTGCACAGTGAAAATATGTAATACTGCAAATGCTACCATTAAATACAAAAGACAGCCAAGGTAAATTAATTACTGCTTCAACCATCATGAAATTGAATAACTTCTATAACTTTAGCTTAAAGGTGCCTACCAGTGTGTGGAACTTACACGTACTCATATTAGCAAATAATTTATTTATTTATTTTACATTTGTTGACCGGGATAGTCCGACTGGATATATATCCATTTTCAGTGCAGGCCCAGGGAGAAAAGCTCCACATACCAAAAAAGAGACAGTACATACATCACTGAGTGATAAACTCAGGCAGACATGTTTACAAAAATATAAACAAAGAATACAGGGAGATATCAATATACACAATATAGAGACTTACATCTGATTGGCAGAGACGTATCAGAAAATGTGAACATAGAATACAATCAGATTTCATAATTCACAATGCTTAGACATTTAAATGCTATGAGGCATAGATACTTGGCTAAACAGCAGGTTGGGTAGCAAGACATGTATTAGTGAAGTTGTTAGTCAGGTTTAGAACAAGAGCACAGCCAATGAGATGTGAGGTATTTTTTGAGTTCTTTTTTAAATAGGGGTTGTGAGGTTTCCTTGGTAATGGTAGTAGGGAGTAGATTCCAGATTTTGCCAGTTGAATTGGCAAATATAGCATCGCCTGCAGAGTTGTTGGATTTTTGGGTCAGTATCATTAGTTTATCAATTGAGTGTAATTGCCTGGGGGCACTATGAGGGGTGAGAATATTTTTGAGAGCAGGGGTGTTATCAGGTTGATGGAGTATTTTATGCACTACTATAAGCTGGTTGAACTGCAGAAGGGTAGGATACTCTAGCCATCCCAGTGCTTTGAGGTTCTGGCAATGGTGGGTCCTAAAAGCCATGCCAGTAGAGAATCTGGCTATATGATTGTAACATCCTGATAATTTGTTGAGATCGGTTTTGGATAGGTTGGTGAGTATGGGGGAGGCATACATAAGGGTAGAGAGGAGGTATGATCTTGAAATAGCTACTCTAGCTGGGGGGGGTGAGGAAAGGTTTGGCTCTGTACAGGGAGCCAAGTTTTTTGTTGATGGACTTGATAGTGTGATTTACATGTTTATCAAATTTAAGGTTGTTGTTTATTATTACGCCTAGAAGCTTTGTTTGGTCATCGGGGGAGATAATGGTGTCATTGCTAGATTTGATGTTGAAGGAAGGAGGAGAAATTCTATGGTTAGGGGAGAAAAGTAGTAGCTTCATTTTGTTAGGATTTAGAAGCAGGCAGTGATTAGCTAGCCATGTTTCTACTGTGCTGAAAGTGGTCCGGGTGAGGGTTAGAAGTTGTGTAGGAGAAGAGGTGGAGCATATTATCGTTGAGTCATCTGCATATTGGATGCAGATGGCTCCTGGGATGGTAGTGTGCAGATCATTGATAAAGATAGAGAAAAGAAGGGAACCTACTATGGACCCTTGTGGGACACCTAGGGTTAGAGGAAGTTGGGATGACAGCTTGCTCTGCCATAAGACAGCCTGCTGTCTACTGTTTAGGTAGGAGTGAAACCACTGTATTGCGTGTTGGTCTAAACCGATGGCTTGTAGGGTATTGAGCAGTAGCTGATGGTTGACCATATCGAAAGCTTTTGAGAGATCTAGGAAGAGTGCTGAAGATAGTTTGCTTTTGTCATGATGAAGACTGATGACATTAGAGAAAGACAGAAGAGCCATGGTGGTACTGTGGAATGACCTAAAGCCGTGCTGAGAGTCGGCGAGCTTTC
The DNA here is from genome assembly GCF_019279795.1 of Protopterus annectens. NCBI lineage: Eukaryota > Metazoa > Chordata > Ceratodontiformes > Protopteridae > Protopterus > Protopterus annectens. The sequence goes on from NC_056733.1 coordinate 1,747,314,932, forward strand.
CGTTTTGAATAAGAAAGTGCATGATTTGTTTGTGTATGCATCTTTCCATGATTTTATCTAGTCGTGAAAGAATGGCTATAGGTCTAAAGTTAGATAATTCTGTGGAACTTCCTCCTTTATGGAGAGGTATAACATGTGATATTTTCCATATTGCTTGAGTTGATCCTTCTGAGATGGATCTGTTGATCAGAACAGAAATGGGAAGTGCTATGGCATCAGCTGCATTTTGAAGATATTCAGCTGGGAGGTGGTCGGCAGCTAGTGTAGTAGCTTTTAGCTTTTTGAGTAAGGTCCGGATCAGTTTTGTAGGTGCGATTTGAAAGGTAAAGGTGGGTTGAGTGCTGGGTGGATCAGGGCTAGATGTGCCAGAGCTGGTGTTTGTGTCCGATGGAGTGAGATAGGTAGCTAGAAACTGGATAGTTTCAGTAAAGAAGGAGTTGAAGCTGTTTGCAATTTCTACAGGGGATTTATCAAGGGCAGCTGATGGGGTAGGAGTGGTGGAATGGCCTGGGTGGAGAAGATTGTTAATACCAGCCCAGAACCTTTGAGGATTTAGCTGATATTTTTGTTGTAGGAGGGTGTAGTGATTTTTTTTGTCTAAAATGACAGATTTTTTTGGTCTGATTCCTTAGCTGCTGGTATCTTACTTGGTCCATAGGGCCTTTGGTAACATGCTACCTGGCCCAGGTGTTGTTTCTTAGTTTAATTTTGCTTTTTGTTTCATTAGATAGCCACAGTGCAACTGTGGCTTTTACACGGATGGTACGGGCAGGACCATGGTGGTTAAGGATAGCCAGAAATCTGGTACTGAAGTACTCAACTGCTTTTTGTAATGGGAATCATTTCAAGACATACAGTCATTAATTTCATTAAGGTCCAATAAAGTATGATACCTGTTACATGTATATCATATAGTTAGATATAATTTATTGTATTAGTCAGTGGTTATTCTACAGATAGTGTAATATTCTGTGTATGATATGAACATTGTTAAAAGTTGTGATTTATAAAGATTTTGTGGAACTAGTTTAATTCATCCTAGAATATTAAGCAAATACTCTCAGACTTCTAAGAAGAGAGTGGGCTGTAGCAGTGTACTGGACTTTCTTAGAAAAGATGCAAAGAGAGAAAGCCATTAGCTAAAAGTAAAAAAACACCCAAGTAAACCCCTCCGAGAAAAGCTGAGTAAGATTTTTTTATTGGACAATATAAATTAGGGAGGCAGGACAGAGTCCTCCAAAACTGTATATAGATCAATGCATCCAGCTGTAATATTTGTTAGTCTGTGTTATTATAATTCATTCTTTTCCTGGTAAAATAAATTGTAATAGTGTGACTGACCCTGTGGTGCTTTGACTTGCTCATTTAACTTGCTCTTTAATTTTTTTTTCCTTGATACATTAGTTTACTCCTACAATGATGATAGAAAAGAATGCTCCTCTCACATCTGTAGAAATTCAAACCATTCTAAAAAAACCCAGATGTCAGCACCATAACTAGGGTGGGGTGATGAGGGTTGATGCCCTGGGTGCAAACTGTCAGGAAGTGCCGCAGGAGGTGCTGAAAATATATAAGAGAAGTGCTGGGATCCAGTTCACTAGCTACAGCTGATAAAATGGGAAACACTCAGTAGGATAACTGAAGTAAGGATATTGCATAAGCTCCTGGCAACAAGACCTTTTTCTATTATTTTTTTGGAAGAGGATGACCTTTTCTTAGGTTCCCAACTTTAGATTGAGGGGTGTGCGAGTATGGGGGCTGCACAAGCTGCCAAATGCCCTAGGTACATTTCTGCCTGATTTGACTCAAGTAATATTATAGAATATTTCCCCATTTAAAGCGCTATGGAAAATGTGGGAGAAGGGAGGGTGGCACTTGCTCATACTAAGGAAAGGGAGGGATAAAGTAGAAGAAGCAGGACTACTCAAAAAAAGCCTGCCTGGTAGCACAGACTGTAAAGTAAAAGAAGATTTTTGTTTAAACCTTCACCCTGCACGAGAAGATGTAGAAAAAGCGATAGTACCAGTGTTTTGGGGGAAGTAGATAAACGTTCTTCCTCTAGGAAAGTAACTTGGAATAAGTGGACTTATAGAGAAGTCACTGAAACATTAAAAAAGTAAAATAAGAATTAGGTATTTTAAGTGAGGTAGGACACCTCTCATTCTCCTAGCACAAGAATTCTGAACAAAGTGAAAAATAATGGGGGACAAAGGCCTATAATCAGGGGCAGATTTTAAATATTGCAAAGTTTGCATTAGATTGCATTTTGTGAAGGATATGAAGTCTGAAACTCAGGTGTCCATCATTATTTAGTGGGCTCAGTCTTCAATGATTTACCAGAAAAGCACATTTTTTTATCAGGGACAGCCCAAAATCATGGAGCAAAAATCTGGACATTCTGTGAAAGTATGGGTACGAGAGGACACGATGTCCACATTAGTTCCTACCCATATGTTCAGCTAAAAGATGACCTGATATATAGAGTAAAGAAGGAAAGGGAGAAAATTCTAGAAACAATTAGCAGTATCAAAAAATTATAGGACACAAGTAATAAAACTAGCCCTTAGTCATGCTGAGAAGGTCATCTGATGAAATTAAGCCAAGAGTGCTGGTCAGATTTTACTGTCTAGGTATACTGAAAGACATAGAAATTTTCAGTATATACCTGTCATAATAGATTATGCTACCAACTTTTCAGCAGTAATGGCATTATGCAATGTTAATGGTAAGGCTATTACCAGACAACTGATCATGTTATCCTCCAGAGTGGGTATGCATAAGCAGATATGCATTCCCTTTATGTCAATGAGCTGCATCAGTAGTGTCAGTGTTTTAAATTTAAGCAGTTGTAGACATCCTACCATATGCAGATGGATGGATAAGTAGAGAGTTTTAATAAAACACTAAAATCTATATGGGAATGGTAAAAACTGGGACAAGTTACAGTTTGCATTCAGAAAGGTTTTAAAATGAGCTTGAGCTATTCCAAATTGTGTACTGCGGATATCAGAACTGGCTGCCAGATATTGCTGAGAAAACTTAGAAAGAAGAAAATGCACCTTTTAAAAGTGTGATAAAATCCAGTGATAGAAAGTGTCATTCCTGGGTAGACTTTTTACTAAGTGGTTTCAGGGGTTTAGATAGGGTTTTATTAATGTAGAGATAGGTATGGGTTTAGATAGGGTTTTGTTAATGTAGAGATAGGTATGGGTTTAGATACGGTTTTATTAATGTAGAGATAGGCATGGGTTTAGATACGGTTTTATTAATGTAGAGATAGGTATGGGTTTAGATAGGGTTTTATTAATGTAGAGATAGGTATGGGTTTAGATAGGGTTTTATTAATGTAGAGATAGGTATGAGTTTAGATAGGGTTTTATTAATGTAGAGATAGGTATGGGTTTAGATAGGGTTTTATTAATGTAGAGATAGGTATGGGTTTTACTATATACATTTTTGATAAGATTGATGAGACTCTTGGGAATGTTGAAATGGGACATGGTAGTGAATAAGAACTTCAACTCACTCTATCAAAGGCTTTACACGCATCAAGTATTAATCCATACTTTGGGTTATTGTTATCTTTGTGGAGATGTATCATGGCATCTAGTGTTAGCGTATTGTCCCAAGTCTGTCTATTTAGCATGAAGCCTGTTTGTTCCAGAGAGATTATGGAAGGCATACCTTTCTTCAGTCTTTCTGCTAGAATTGATTATAATATTTTTATATCCACATTTAATAAGGATATAGGTCTGTAATTATGTGGGTTAGATTTATCCAGGGGAGTTTTGGGAATAAAAATTGTTTTGGAATTATTGAGATGATATTCCATCAATTTTAATGTGATTGTAGATTTTCAATAGTATTGGTGATAGCATAACATTAAAAGCTTTATAAAATTCTGACGTGTACGCATCCAAACCAGGTGCTTTGCCCCATTTCAATATCCCTATAGCATCAACTATTTCTTTTAGTTCAAGGGGTGCATCTAGGAATTCTATTTACTTTTTACTTAATTTAGGGAATGTTATCTTATCAAGGAATTCTGTTATTTCTTCGCAAGAGGACTGTTTATTATTCATGCCATATAGTTCAGAATAGATCAGATGAAAAAGATCAATTATTTAGGTATCTGATTAGAGTACCTTATCTTGGTAATGAAATAATGAAATTCTGCCTGTTTCTTGTTTATTAGCAATAATACTTGCTAAGACTTTTGATGGGAACTGTGCCCATTCTGAATATCTGGCGATGCATTTCAGTTCATACATAGAGTAATTTTGTTGGTGTAATTTGTGCAGTTTTCGTTGGATATTGTTTATTAGGTTTTCAGTATCAGGATCAGGTTTAGCTTGATATTTCTTTTCTAGATCTAACAAGTCCATGACTAGCTTACTCTCTCTTTCTATTGTAACTTTTTTAAAATAGGTAGCTTTTTGGATAAGGACCCCCCTGAGCTGTGTTGTACATGCCGCCCATTGGATATCATATGGGATGTTTATGTCTTCTATGCTATTGTCTGGGTGTGTTAGAATATCAGAGATTTGCCAAATTACCTCAGAATTAGATAGTAAGTCATTATTTAAGGGCCAGTTACAGCTCTTAACCCTTTTTGTCAAGTTGGTAGGGAAGTGTAACTTTAAGGTAATTCTAGAGTGATCCGAGAAATATCTCGGTTCCACATAATATTTAATGTCTCCTTCTGCTAGAGATTCTGAAATAAGGAAGAAATCTATCCTAGACCATGTATTATGCCATTTGGAGAAATAAGTGTATAGGTTCTTTTTCTCTTGCTCTTCACCAAATGATATAGGGTATATCAGACATAAGTCAGTCATTAGTTCACCTAAGGCAGTTGACGCTTGCAGATTTTGAGAGAGTGGTTTGTTAGTGCGAACTATCCCCAGATCAATAACCGCATTCCAGTCCCCACCTAATATAAGCTCATGGTCCAGAAAATTACATAGAATATTATAGATTTCCAAGATAAAATCTTGCTGTTTCTGACAGGGGCCATAGACATTAAGAAACAGAGTTTGTTTTTTTATTGAAGGGATTAGTAGTTATAAAATAACACCATCTGCCCTTTTCATCTGAGCATTGATCTAAAATTGTTAACTGAAAAGATTTTTTTATAATAATAGCAACACCTTTTGATTTTGAATTATCCCCAGCTGCAACTATTTCTTTAATCCACTTTTTGGTTAAAACTCATTTCCAGTCCTCACTCAACATGTGTGTCTCCTGTAGAAATTGGGAATAAAAATTAAAATTTAAAGATTAGATGCATCAATAGATTTTTTTTAAAATTTTTGTCAAGATGTAGAGGACAGGAAGAAATGGAAACAAATTATCCGCTGTGGCGACCCCTAACGGGAACAGCAAAAAGAAGATGATGATGAGTCCTCTCACGTTCCGGGAATCTATGGTCCACATTCACATGGTTTGGTTAGTGTAAAGAAAGTTATTATTAAGGAGATATGGTGTTTATGAAATACATGGTTCCAAAAAATTAGAAAAGGCATAATTAATATAAGGGCAAGAAGTAGATATGTGAAAAGTAGCATGTTCACAGTAGCACTAACACACTCTTCCAATAGCAACCCTGTGCCTACCCACTTACCCCCACTATATGAAAGAGTATACACACATACATACAGTGAGTTGTTTACCCATCTGAAGGGATGTGTAACCTAAACATAATACTACATATAGAATTTTTAACAATTTTAAAATTCCAAAACATATATACATTAGCAAAATAATTCCTAGAGCCATCATCCTTACCCTTCCAACAATAATCCAATCCTCTCCTACCACTGGGTAAAGTAAGGTAAGGTACAAAAAGGTCATCGCTTTATTGACTGAAAACAAATGTTTTGGTTACAAACAAACCTTAACAGGAAACACAGTATTTGGGTGAAAAAAAAAGGGTTAGTATAGTAATATTTTATTTCATCAGCACACACCTTATTAAAACAAAAAGATTTATGACTAACACATAAGGCTGACCTTGAATTCGAGTACCCTTGTCATTTTAAACAGCCCTCCCACTATTAAGTACAAAGTGGCATACATTAAGGCAAAAAACACAAAAGCTTCAATAGAAGATAATTGCCACTACGTTTGTCTGTATTTACATTACACATTACTTGTGTATATACTGAAATTCTAACAAAGGTTGACTTAAGAGATGCTAAAATATTGACCGTATTAGTTAAATGAAATGAAACTGTACATTATGGCAGCTTCAGAGTTAAGATCCAACCATTACACATTTTGCCCTTATTTATTCCCCGCTGATAAGCAAGGTCTACTGTCAATTCGGTTGCATAGACGAGATATACTACCAGGATTACAAAACAGTTCTTTAAGATTCTCAGTATGCTCCTCAAAACATTTTAAATCTTTAGATATATTTTTATTTTTATTTATTTATTTATTTTACATTTGTTGACCGGGCTAGTCTAACTGGATATATGCCATTTTCAGTACAGGCCCGGGGAGAAAAGCTCCACATAAGCAAAAATTTACAACTTCAGGTACAGATAAATAATTCTGTAACAACTTAAGGTACAGTACTATTTTGAGCTGAAGAATACACATTTTATATAGGCAAATATTATTATTAAAGGAGCAGAGGATAAGAAACAGATAGAGCAACAAACTATTTTAAAGTGGCACACAATAAGAAAGAGAGGTGAAGAAATAAAAAACACAAATAAATGTAGCAGCTCAAGGAGCAGTATTTAGCAGAGTTATACCATTTATCCTATAGTAGCATAGTAACTTAAAGGGAAGAAAGTGGTAGTAAGAAAAAAGAAAGTTTATATGGATGTTTTTATGTGCTAAATAGATTACTGCTACTTGCTAAGCAAGTACACAATTAGAAAAAGAGTATGTGAGTGAAACTGTTAAAAATACTAAAATAAAGTAAAGGTGAGACTACTATATGAATGCGCTCTTTATCTTTTGAGCTAAAATGTTTACTTAAGTCATCTTGATTTGGACAAACTTGCATTTATGGGTATGGAACCTAACCGTTTCTGCATTTATCTTGACAATGGAAGGCGTATGAACGTAGGCAGGGGATTGTATCCTGAAATCACGCCTACTCTCCAACAGGAGCTGAAAAATATGTTCCTTAGAGGGACACTTCCTGTCTGACACATTTCCAGGCTCAGAAGGCTAGTGATTTATATTTAACATTTAAAAGAGTTAAACTTTTATTTTTTAGTTAGATTAGGTTGCTTCTTCTAAGCAATCAGCATATTAAATCAGTGACCACTACCAAAAGGAAACAAGATATCTTTTCTTTTCTTGCAAAGGAAATTATGCATCTGGAGTTTTATCAAAGCATTTTAAGAAGGCAGCTTTTGCATCCTTAGGTGAGTCTGCAGCATATTTAACATTTTTATAAGTGAAGCTTAAGGTATTTGGGTAACACATTTGAAATTTAATGTTTCTCTTAATGAGATCTGTACAGAACGGGGAGAGCTTTTGGTGCTTTTCTCTAATGGCTACCAAGAGATCCTGTGATAAAGTTATTTTATGTCCATTCCAGGAGATCTGTCCTTGTTTTTATCTGCCGCTAGTATCCTTTGAGCATCTTGATAATTTAACAGCTTAACATAAACTTGCCTCAGGGTAGTTGTCACCTGTTTAGTGTGCATGGCTCGGAGGGCTCTCTCAATTACCATACTACTAGCATGTGTACCAGGTTTTACGATGAAATTAAACAGTTGTAGTGTGGTCTCAATCAGTTGATTGTTGTTATATAATTCTGGCAGTCCTCTTATTATGATATTGTTTCTCCTACTTCTGCCGTCTAAATCAATGATTTTTTGCTGGGTTTCTGATAAAATGGAGTTTTTGGCACTTAGTTCTTCTTTTAGTAAAGCAATTTGCAATTCATTATTTTTGGCAGTCTGTTCAATGTTTTCCATACATTCCATAGCCTGATTTAATTTATTACCGAAGCCTGAAAGCTGTTCAGAGAAAACTTGTACGGCCATTTGTAGTGGTAACAATGCTTCCTTAAGATCTTCCATATGAATGTTGGTCTCCGGTTTCTGTTTGGCATTGGATTTAGAGGTTTCCAGCTGTTTGTTCATTTTCTGTCTTTTGGAAAGGGTTTCCTTCTCAGGGGAAATTATTCCAGACAATTTGGTTTTGGTGATTTGTGTCTCCATGGTTTCATATTCTCTCGACATGTTTTGCGGCAAAAGCAGTCTGTTCCCAAGTTCAGCTTGTGATGTGCCTAATCAGGCCTAGAGTATACACGTGGTGGATAGCTCACTGTAGGTATTGAGACTTATAGCAATGTATAATCTCTCAGTATGTATTCAAAACGTCTCAAAATCGATTGGATATAGAAAGCAAAGGTAAAGGTAGTCAAAATTTGACATCTTGGCTGTAGATGAGTGGCTAAATGACCATCGATATATTAGTTAGGTAGGAGCCTCATGGACAGGGTGTCTATAGGACGTCCACCATCTTGGAATCCTTGCACTTATGAATCTGATGCGACAGCTGCAACAAGGCAATGAAGAATGGGAAACTCAACTCTTGTATAGATCATCTGTATCAGACTTTGTAAACAGGCAGAAATATTATAAAAATACTGGAACTGCTAAAAACTAGAGACTTCTCATACTCCAGTGCTGCACAGAAAATATTGGCAGCAAGCCTGAGAGATCAAACAGCATCTAGTCTTACAACAGAGATGAGGGAACCCTCTACAAATAATGTAGAAAGAAGCTCCTTAGACATTTAGAAGTATTTAGACAATATTATCAAACACTTTTTACCTTTGAACAGAAAAGCTTCCCATCTAAAGAGAAAGAGAGACAGAGAGATGTTGTGATTTCATGGAGTTTACAATCTTTTTCTTTTATACAAATACTCAAGAGTTTTCTGTTGATGGTTACCATTCAAAAAAGCTGAGTTGAAAAAAGCTCTGCGTCTCCTAAAAATGGGAAAGGTACCAATCTCAGATACCCTCCCAGCAAAGGAATAGAAAACTTTGGAAGATCTATTGGTTGAAATATTTCTAGACAAGGAAACTAGGGCAATTCTGAACAAGGCAATAAATTACTTTTGCCTGGAAACGGTCGTCTCTGTTATTATGAACCAAGGTAAGGATGCACACATGTCCTTCTTCTATAGGCTATCAATAATTATAAGCCATTCATGCTTATTTTATTGAGGACAGACACTTCCTGACTTTACGGTAATCAGTCAGATTTTATACAAGGTAGACAAACTCTTGATAATATCATTAAAACAACATTGTTCACAGATTGTGCTAATAGGAGGGAAAGCCTTTAGTGGTACTCAGCTTTAATACAGAAAAGTCATTTCACAGGCAAGAGTGAAAGGACTTCATTTACACCTAAGGAAATGCTAGCTTCCTGAATGGCTTTATAATATTGTTTAAAGTGATACATAAAGGTTCCAGAGAAAGAGTAAAAATTGGTGGAAACTCTCAAACCTTTTTCAATCAGCAAAGGTAAGGGTCAAGGATGCCCAATGTTTCCTTTGATATTTGCACTGCATTTGGAGTATTTGGCCCCTAACATAAGAGCAATGGGTCTTGGAGGTTATAAATATCAAGGGGGTAGGAAAAATCTTACATTATACACTGACAGTTTTTAGTGTACTTAGATGATCCTGAGTCACAACTGAACCCTTTAATAAACTTGATTAAAGAATTTGGGAAGATATCTGGCTATAAAATTAATGACTTCAAGACAGAAGTGACACTCCTTAACCTTTCACCTATACCTTGCCTTAGTTCAGGATATCCATTGGTATGATCTAGTGTGATGAAATATTTGGGAATTTCATTGGTTTTATCTATGAGCGATATACATAAAATGGTATTCAACCAACTATTACAGAGGTGCATTATTTTAACACCTGAGAAGACTTACTGTTGAATTTTCAACAATGTATACAGACCATGCAGATGTCAATTCTCCCCTAGGCATTACATACAGTACAGGCCATGCCATTTCTAGTGCTAAGAGACTTTTTTACAAAAACTTAAAAGTCACTAAGTTTGCATAGGCCCAAGAGTTTTGTGGGAGAAATTAATTGCTGGTCTAGGGGTTCCAGATTTTAAGTTATATAAACTAGCTGTAATGCTTGATCATTTTTACAGTCTGAACAGAACAAGTTATATGGCTATTTGGAGGAGAATAGTCCTAGAGGTGCTTGGGGGTCTACAAGGTTTGAATAAAAACATGTTTATTAGCTGACAAATGAGGAACACAGAAAGTATATGGGAAGGTAACTCCATTACAACACTGATGAACATTATATTTAATAGACCCTGTTTAGCACCTTGGAAAACAGAGCCTCAATATATCAGGTTGCTCCACTTTGGAGGTTAGAAGATAAAAAGATGATGTGATTGAGGCAAAGAGATCGACTGTCTTACTGTGATCAAATGTTTGGAGATACTGAGAGATTAAGTTGGCCTAATTTTAAAAGGAAAGTACAGTTGTGTACACTTACCATAAATGTAGATGTTCGAGTGTATTCACTGTTGCAGTCATTACATTTGGGTAATCTGCAGGCAGGTTGCCTCAGTTGGCCTGATTAACAAAGTCTTGGGTCCTGCGTCGGTTGCTGTCCCTTCTCCCATGACATCAGGTCGTCAGGGGTATAAAACATGCAGCTGACACCATTACATCAGTTTTTCTTGCCCCAGATGTCAGGTGCCCCCCAAATGGGGAGCAAAATATATATATAAGTAATTAAAAACACAAAAATACACCTCCAAACAAAAGCAAATACACCAGAAAGGCTTTTAAGCATAGTAAAAGAAAGTAGAGGTATAGTAAGAGAAAAACAGGGGGCTGGAGGGAGGGTAACCAGGACTGCAACAGTGAATACACTCAAACATCTACATTTATGGTAAGTGTACACAACTGTACTATGTTCTTCGTGTTTCACTGTTGCAGTTATTACATTTGGGTAGATTCTCAAAGCTATGGTTGGATTTATACAGCATTAGGACCAGCTATAAGGCCCTGCAAAACAGTAGTGGCAAAGCCAGCTCTGGATTTAGAGAAAATTGGTAAGTGATAATGCTTGGTGAAAGTATGAACTGAACTCCAGGTAGCAGCTTCTAGAATATCCCTGGTAGGAACACCTCTGAGAAAGGCTGTAGAAGTAGATGCAGCCCTGGTGGAATGAGATCTGATCCCCTGGGGGATAGGTTTTCCATGGTGCTTATAGCAGAAATGAATGCAATGGCTTATCCATTTAGAAATGGTTTGTTTTGAAATAGCCTTCCCCTCTGCCCCTGCAGCAAATGCTACCAGCAGTTGCTCAGATTTCTTCGAGATTTAGTCCTGTCCAAGTAGAATCTAAGTTGTCTGTGTACATCCAATGAATGCAGAATCCGCTCCCCCTTCTTCTGTGGATTGGGAAAGAAAGTTGGCAAATGAATGGACTGATTAAGAGCCACACTGGATACCACCTTGGGCATGAAGGATGGATTGGTCCTGAGTGACACCCTATTTGCATGAAAGATGATGAAAGGCTCCACTGCCATGAGGGCCTGTAATTCAGATATCCTTCTTGCTGAAGTGATTGCTAAAAGGAAGGCTGTTTTCCAGGAAAGAAATTTTAAGTCTGCAATAGCAGCTGGCTCGAAAGGAGGTAGAGTGAGTCTCTCCAATACAAAGTTAAGGTCCCAGGCAGGGGTTGGAGCTCTCCTGGGTGGTCTCAAGTTTTTGGCACCTCTGAGATACTGCTTTAGTAGTGGATGAGAGAAGAGGGGAGGGTTATGTGTTGTAATGAGCTGAAATGGCTGAGGCATGGATTTTTATGGAAGAAAAAGACAGGACCTTGTGAAGCATCTCAGTTAAGTATTGCAAAATCTGAGGTAAATTGGGCACTGCTGTGCTCATCCCTTGAGATTGATTCCAGGCACAGAATCTTTTCCCTTTGTCAGCATAAGATTTTCTAGTACTAGGTCTTCTCGCCTCCAAAATGACATCCATCACAGGTTTGCTGAGGGATGCTAAGGGGGAATTTAAATGATTAGCCAAGCTGCAAGATTCAATGTTTGGAGCTGAGGGTGCAGAATTTGGTTGTCCTGCTGAAACAGCAAGGAAGGTATCTGAGACAGATGTCATGGAGAAATTTGTGACACACTGTGCAGGAGTGGGTACCAGTGTTGGCGAGGCCAGTCTGGAGCAATCAAAATCATTTTTGGTTTGCCCTGTTTGACTTTTAGTAGAACTTTGGAGAGCAGAGGCAGAGGGGGAAAGGCATAGACTGATAGTTTTTTTCCAGCGGAAGTACAAAGCATCCACTTTCCAGGATTTTTTGTGAGGAGTTCTTGTGCAACATTTGTCCAACTGGTAGTTGTGGGGTGAGGCAAAATGATCTATGTCTGGGCTCCCCCATTTTCATATCAACATGTTGAAAATCTGTGGTTCCAGTTTCCATTCGTGTGGGTCCATGAGATTTCTGGTTAATTTGTCTGCCAGAATATTCAGTTTTCCTCGCAGGAATTGAGCTTGTAGTTGTACTTGGTAGCTCAAGGCCATGTTCCACAATGCCATGGCTAGTCTGCAGAGGGGGTAGGAAAGTGTACCCCCCTGCTTGTTTATGTACCACATAACTGTGGTGTTGTCCGTCTTTACCATTAGTTGTCCTGGATGAAGGTAGTCCTTGAAGGCTGCCAGAGCATTCTGTACAGCTAACATTTCTTTCTGATTGATATGAAGGTGCATTTGATTTGGGCTCCATTTGCCCTGAATGCACTTCCCTGCCAGATGAGCCCCCCATGCATAGTCTGATGCATCTGTAGTTAGGGTTTGGGTGGCAGGAGGTGGTGTGAATGGCAGTCCTTTGTTTTGGTGGCAAGCCTCTGCCCACCATAAGAACTCTAGGCGCAGACAAGGTATTATAGGAATCATTGTTTCCAGGCTGTGACAATGTTGACTCCATAGACTTTTTAAGTACCATGGAAGTTTCCTCATATGCAGTCTTGCATATGGAATTAGAAGAATGCAGGAGGCCATGATCCCCAAGGCTTGCAGTATTTGTCTTGCAGATAGCAGGGATTTTGTGGCCACCTGTTTGAAGTAAGTCACCAAATGAATTTGCTTTTCTAGCATAAGGAAAGCCATCTGGGCAGTTGTATTCAAGCTTTCACCCAGGAATGTAATTTTTTTAGAGGGTACCAGTTGTGATTTCTTTTCATTTATGGTGTACCCTAGACAAGTTAGAACCCTTTTTACAAACACCAGATGTTTTAGAAGAATGGCCTGGTTTTCTGCCTGAATTAGACAATCATCCAGGTATGGATATATATGAATATTTCTTTGCCTGCAAAATGCAGCTACTGGAGCCAGGCACTTTGTGACTTCCCTGGGTGCAGTAGACAAGCCAAAGGGCAGTGCAGAGAACTGATAATACAAGTAGCCTTCTTTGAAGCATAAGTATCTTCTGCAAGATTCCCTGATTGGGATATGCAGGTAAGCCTCTTTTAAATCTAGAGTTGCCAACCAGGCATCCTTGCCTAGCATAGGAAGTAACTGGTGAAGAGTCAGCATCTTGAATTTTGGAATGTCCAGAAAGGTGTTTAGAGTAGACAGGTCCAGAATTGGATGCCATGATTTGTCTTTTCTGGGTACCAGGAAAAGTCTGGAATAGAAACCTTGTCCCTTTTCCTCTTCTGGTACTAGCTGAATTGCCCCCATGTTTAGGAGGGAGAGTACTTATTTCTGAGCCTCTGCCCACTGATTTGGGGGCAGGTCTGGCCACCTGTTTGGAGTTGGCAATGTGTGGAAATTAAATCTGTATCCCTGGGACACTATATTTAAAACCCATTTGTCCTGGGTTATAAGTTGCCAGTTTTTTGCATGAAGAGCCAGTTTTCCCCCCAAAGGGGCGGCTTAGAAGTAAGTGCTTGGTAATTTTAAAGGAATGTCATTGAGACTGTTTACCATAGGGTGGTCTCTTGTTATTTCCAGATTTGTAAGTAGAAGTACCCCATTCCTTAGTTCTGAAAGTCCCTTGGGACTGAAACCTGGTGCTTTTGGAGTGTCTGGGTTTGGCTTGAGAGGCTCTGGAAGGAGCTAGAAAGGACCAGTTATTAGTAGGCCAGTGCCTACTATATCTTGGAGGTTGTACTTGTAAGAAATATTTCACAGTTTGCATAGATGTAGCTTTATCTTCCATCTTTTTTAGAACTTCTTCAGCCTTATTGCCAAACAGATGGTCCTGCTGCAAAGGAGCATCCAACAGTTTTGCTTTAACATGATCAGGCAGAGATTGCTCCTTAAGCCAAGCATGCCTTCTAAGCACAGACCCAGTAACAGAAGCCCTGCAAGAGGCCTCTAAAGAATCAAAACCAAATTGCAAAGTATATTTTCCAACTTTTTCAGCTGAATGCAATAAATCCTGTAAATCTTTATTTTCCACACAGTCAGAAATCAACATCATTTTCTGTTTAAGCAGTCCCATGATATGCTGTTGATATTTTAGCATATGGAATTGACAGTTTAAAGCTCTGATTGCCAAGGTTGCAGAAGTATAAACCTTTTTACCCCATCTATCCAGCACCCTGGAGTCTCTATCAGAAGAGGTAGGATTTTTAGCAGTAGAAGCCTTAATGCCCTTGGGCCCCTGAGAAATGGTTTCAGGGTCCGCAACAGGGTTTTTGAAAAGGAATTTGTGGGATTCAGGAACCCTGTAGTATCTGTCTGGTTTACTAGGGGCCAGAGGCAAGGAATCAGGGGCCATACTGGATTCCGAAAACACATCATCAACATTGCCCAGGATTCATGAAGCTCGGCGCAAGGCTGGCGTTAGGCTTGCGCCGACCGTGCGGCATGTAGATGGCGCAGTAGCGCCATATGCATATTAATGAAGGCATGCTGCCGCCACAGCCACGTGCATAGGAAACAAGCGTGAGTGCATAGGGCATGTCGAAGTGCCGCACAGAGGTGTGGAAATGTCGGCTGTCGACGTGCAACCTAAAATGCTTGAATATAACAATTTGCCTGCAATAGTAATCACATCTGTCAGTGTCCGTGGATACTGAAACGTATGCAAAGCATGCAAGGCAGTTCTTGCGAACACAACATTAAGAAGCAAACACAAATGCACGGTAGCGAATATCGAGTCTCCATCCCTTGAACAAATGACATTTAAAACCGTGTGCCCGTATTCTAACGCAGTGTAGATAGTTATACCAAGTGGAAGTGAAACGCATCATGTTAGCGCACCGCCAATAGCTATGTTTAGCCCAATGGTCAGGGTTACCACCTGTCCCACATTGTGAGGGATAGTACACAGCTGGGCAGTTGTGTCCATACCAAAACCATTATAAATGTAAAATATCCAGCGACTGTATGACATAATTATATCCCACATCGCATGTAATAGTCACATACAATAGGTATGTCCGTATGTAACATACCACATATGACAAGAAATAGAATAAGCAAGAAAACGAAACAGAAGGAGCATATAAACTGCTACAACAATAAGCTAACATGTAGGCAGAAAACAAAAGTATTATCCATAGTACTGACCATGGGTATGTGTTGTCCTGCAAAATCTGATTTATGTCTGGAATATATCCCATACTGGCCATATGAAAAGGTGGCAACCCTACCAATGGTCAGAGCATTCGGCCAAAATCCACCCATATGCAGTCCAAGCCGTTCTTGTCAGGATGTATCACAGTTGAACGGGTATTACCCGGGTGTACCTACCATGTCATGAAAGTTAAGTATGTGCATGTACCTATGTGCATGATGTACAGCATGTGGAAGGTGAGAAATGCTAGGGTAGTCCTCACAACCATACAGGTACCAGAGATATGTAGTGTATGCAATGTGTTCCCTTGACCGTGCCACGGGCCATCAGCCAGAGAAGGGATGGATGGAGTGTGTGGAATATGCGTGTGGGGGGGATGGGTAATGTAATAATCCACAAAGGGGAGACTGTGTTGGATGCACAATAGATGAACTGGAGATGCATGAGGGAGCAGTGGGTGAATCAGAAAGAAACACAAAGAACAA
Organism: Protopterus annectens; assembly: GCF_019279795.1. Taxonomy (NCBI): domain Eukaryota; kingdom Metazoa; phylum Chordata; order Ceratodontiformes; family Protopteridae; genus Protopterus; species Protopterus annectens. The sequence continues at coordinate 1,747,330,990 of NC_056733.1, forward strand.
GTATACACATCTACAATACAACCTGACAGGCCTAACTGTAGAACACAAACATATGAATATTAAAATGTGCGATACACATGCACAGAAACGTCACTGACACATACCCACAGAATGGTCTGGACGGAACTGGCCCATCCAAATGCAACACACCTGGATACATAATTGAATACCCATCATCCCCTCCACAGTACACAACCCGCCCCCATACCTGAACGTTCACCAAATCCAGCCATACTCGGGCTACTAGCTTGGCGCAGATATATCTACACATAGTGACCACTACTCATATGTAGTAGGCAGTGTCACCCTAGGCAGTGTCAGGATTGCAAACTATGTATCCCTTGCATGTAAAACCCTAACACATTTTTATAAATCCAAAAAAATGGACGGTATTTGGCTTGTTCAATTTTTGGATATCCCTCATGGGATAAGTAACCTGTGTAAACATCAGACTTGGTATCACAACATGATGTCCAGTCCTGTAGACATCTGCACACAAGTTGAATGTGCAGTAGTGGTGCATGAGACTGTTCAGCCTCTAGACAGTCATGCAGAACCTACTACCCAGGATCAAACACCTGCCCGTGACGCACGTCTCTCCACATGAATAATCGAGAGAATATATTGTATACATTTGCATAGTGGCACTTGGAAATACGGTGATTAAGGCACTGACGTAAACAGGGTACCTCTTGGCCCACTGTGTGAGGGACAGTCACTGTTTGGGTAGGTGTGTCCTGACCAAGAATGATACAATGGCAAATATCCTGTGATTGTAGGAAATAACTATGTACCATACTTCATGTAACAGTTGCCTAAAGCAGTCATGTCTGGATATAAAATACGTAATTCGTACAAGAAACAGAATAAGCAACTAAAGTGCTAAAGGAATAGGCTCTCAGCTAGGAAAATATTGAATGTTCTAAACCCTGTACTGACCGTGGGTATGCGTTGGCCTAAACAATCTGGTGTCTCCAGAATATATCCCATCCTGTACATATGAAAATGTGGCAACCCTACCAATGGTCAGAGCATTCGCACAATAACTGGCCAGCCTCTTAATCACTCACAAAGCCAGTGACCTTTGGAGGAAAGGTGTTGAATGAGAATGATTAATGACAATAATTAAGAGTAATAGACGTATTTAACTGCAGAAAATAAGTAGTAATATGAATCTGTGAACACATTCCGAGTTAATAGTACTAATATTGTAGAAGTG
>NC_056733.1:1747337208-1747477208 GCF_019279795.1 Protopterus annectens
AACCATCCTTTGCACATGTTGGTAGCAATACCCTGCGCACACAGCTCATGTGAATTACCAATGCACCATGGCATATGTACAGACAATAAACAGTACCACACACATACCATACAGCACAGTCATCCAACAGTATAGCAATGTACTGGCAGATATGTCCGGACCACTGGTGTTTGCAGACCTGGCCGTCCTGTGTTTCAGTGTGTGAGCATGCCCAGTATGACTGTTACGCATGTTGTCGACTGACATTACCGTCATACCTTCATGTGTTTGAGCATGCCAAGTATGGTCAACTGGATCGCATGTGTCACATGTCCAGATAGTCAGTACTGTGGTGTCGACCCCTGTGTTGTACACCGACAGGTGGCATGCTGTGTCTGCAGAGTAGCTAACGGTCATGTGGCACTGACAGTTGCTACATTTCTGCACAGCATGGGGGGACATCCAACTGTATCCACAGTCTTACACAGCACCGGGGGTGGAGCACATGACTCTCACATGTGTACGTTGGAAGGGGGGCACAGCTGACAGTTGTACACATTTGCTACTACTGTACTAGTATGCCAGGTACTCCATTTCAGTGTGTGGACCTACCTAAATTGCTGGTTGGAGGCATATCAGTGTACATCAGATCCTAGCTTTAATTACCAGCATAGTGGTGTCGGACGTCCTAGCCTTCACAACCTACATCCAACTGCCTGACCTGCTGTAGGCTGTGTGTGTGTCTGTGGGGGTTGGGGTCATTCATTAGGCATATCCAGAGGCCATTGTATAGCATTTGTCTGTATTGTCTACACCTGTCCAGCTGTATGAGACTTGTGTGGGCTGTATGGACACACATGATGTTCAGCCCATAACATGCAGTGGGTTAGGACACCCTGTGTACTACTGGCTACTATTGTGACCCTGGTATGTGCTACAGATGTCATGGTGCCACTATGGACGTGTACTGTCTACTGCCCTAACATTCGGCCAGCAAATTCCCTTGTATGCTCACATCCATACCATAGCGACGGGTAAATACACATTCTAATACAACTGCCAATTGGTAGGTCAACTGACTTACCTTGGGGGTGTTCCAGACCTGAGGATGGTGCTGGAGGGCTGCCTATGTCGGATGCACACAGTGCACTTCCTATACATGGTTGAGCACAGGTAGTGTCATGTTTGGCATCCATTGTACTGTCTGTGTGAGTCAGACAGGGGGAAATCCCTGAGTACCTACTGTGTCAGTGCATATGCCGTGTGTTGTCTCTTTGCTAAGGGCAGGTGCACAGCCCTTTCGTCTACTGGGCCCAGCTCAGGTAGTTCCTCCTCCAAGTCACGCTGTGCCTGTACAGGCCTTGGCATTGGTGGGGGGCTGTGTGGCCCTGCCCCATGCTGTTCCTGCTGCAACTGTTACCGCAGGATCAGATTGTGTAGCATAGCACATACCATAACAATTTGGGTGCATGTAGCTGGTGAATACTGCAGGGCTCCACCGGATGTGTCCAGAAACCAGAACCGTGACCTGAGCATCTCAAACACACGCTCAATTATATGTCTTGCCTGTGTGTCTGCCTCATTATGGTGTGGTTGTTCAGGTGTGTGTGCATTGCTGATGATTGTCATCAGCCACGACTCCAGTGGTTACCCAGCATCCCCCACTAGGAGACTGTAGGGGATGACCATATTAGCAAAGGTGTGGTACAGCTGCATCAGATGCCATATATCAGAATCGTCATAGCTTCCAGGGCAGACAGCACACACATTCAGTTTAATGCCCTGGCCATCGCATATGCCCCTGCAATTAATGTAGACCCTACCCCGCTCACTGGGTGGTGCTTTGATGCGTACGTGCATGCAGGCTAAAGCACCCAGTACACCAGGGTAGTCAGTCATGTGGTGGAAGAGATGCATATTGCTGGTCAACAATTCACGTGTGTTGAGGACATGTACGTGCTCACTGGCATGTGGTAACATGGCATCTGTGAACTGGTGCAATACTCTGGATGCAGATGCCTGTGAGATCCCCATGATATCCCCAGTTGTGCTTTGGGAGGTACCTGTGGCTAGTATACCTAGGCCAACACATACCATGGTATCCACTGTGATGGGTTTCCCTCAGCCTGTTCGATGTGTCAGGTGTGGCCGGCACAGCTCAACAAGCTGCTGTAGGAGGTCTCTGTCCACCCCATAGTGCTCCACTATCTCCAGCTCATGTAGCCCCTGGTAAGTTACCCTGGGTCTGTAAAGTCTTATGTCACCTCACTAAGGGTTGTTCGGCAGCATACACATCCTCACCACCCTCAGCCTCCTGCACATGTTGGTCTATGTTGCCTGCTGCAGCCCTTCTCATTTGGTTGGACTGTGTTGGGAAATGTCCCCGCATGTATACACCGGTGGTGTAGAGTGTGGAAGAAACCTGTGTGTATGGTGCTTGCTCACATTACCGTAGTGTTCTGGGGCGGGATGGCCATGTAATCTGCTGATTGTGCTGATTATCACCTGTTTGTGCAGCCTGTTCACCTTGACTACTCCACTACTGCTGTTGTCCCTCCCAATTTCACCAGGCAGGTATAGACACACCCCTAGCTTAGGCGTGCTAAGGCAGGAGCAATCCAGAGGCACAGGTCTCCAATGTACGTACAGTATGCCTGACCCCCCTCCCATGCTTTAATCTATATTCGAGCCCTGCACCTGGCTATCTACACACATACACTCCTGTGATCTGCATCACACCCTGGGGATAAACGGGATTCACTATTGTCAACCTCATTTGCATAGTATAGTCTTCTAATGCATAGTTATATGACCCATACTGACCCCCCAAATTAATAACCATTGCTTACTGTCACTCAGATCCGTACACAACTGGTTAAAGGTGCTTTACTATGACTGTATTCGATGTCCCTTGGTCTTCCCAGCAAAAAAATAACTGGTGTCTACACGACTAGAACCTGGGACCCTGCACACCACAGGCGATGTGCTTTACCACTATGCCATGGCAGATATACATACATCCGAGGTGATCACGTACAGATCATCCAGCACAAACATTCAATAGTGCTAATGTCCACATACATATATGTATATATCTATGTCTATCTATCTATATATATATATATATATATATATATATATATATATATATATAAAATATATATATATATATATATATATATATATAATATATATATATATATAATATATATACACACACATACATACATACACACACATATACATATACACACACACACATACATAGATATTGTATTTATATCACAACAGCGGACCACATGACACCAAAGCATTAGACAAGAATGAAAAGGAAACCACATGTGCCACCTGCATTATGCAGTGGTGTTACTATCAAGGCAAGTGTGTTTCATTGCGTCACATGGGTCAGACTGTATTAAGGGTAAGAGTAGGGCTGCTGACATTTACTCACCAAACCTATTAGCAAATGTATGTGTTAACAACCCAGTGTCTTGGGCGATTATGAGATTTGTGGACACTATATAGGAAAGCAACAAAACACACTCAACACATCCTGAAGCTAGCCACCCACAGATACCAACAAATAGGGTATGACTGCCAAACACACACACCTGTCATACCTTGGAATGGAGCACCTACCTGTCTATTCTATCACACTACAGCATTACGTAGTTACAGAACATGCTACCGAGATTACTGGATCACAGCACTCCCAGAGGCATACTTCTAGGTGGGTGACATCATCAGCAAAGGCAAAGACTCTGATAGGGATTGTATGGAGAGTGAGCTGTCTAAAAGCATTACTCTGTCCCCCAGGCAGCTGGAAACACACACGGCAGGGCTGGGATTAGAACATAGACCTGACTATCTTATCACACTACAGCATTACGCAGTTACAGAACGCGCTACTGAGATTACTGGATCACAGCACTCCCAGAGGCATACTTCTAGGTGGGTGACATCATCAGCAAAGGCGAAGACACCGATAGGGATTGTATGGAGAGTGAGCTGTCTAAAAGCATTACTCTGTCCCCAGGCAGCTGGAAACACACACACACATGGCAGGGCTGGGATTAGTACATAGACCTGCCTACCTTATCACACTACAGCATTACGCAGTTACAGAACACACTACCGAGATTACTGGATCACAGCACTCCCAGAGGCATACTTCTAGGTGGGTGACATCATCAGCAAAGGCAAAGAGGCCGATAGGGATTGTATGGAGAGTGAGCTGTCTAAAAGCATTACTCTGTCTCCAGGCAGCTGGAAACACACACACACACACAGCAGGGCTGGGATTAGAACATAGACCTGACTACCTTATCACACTACAGCATTACGCAGTTACAGAACATGCTACTGAGATTACTGGAGCACAGCACTCCCAGAGGCATACTTCTAGGTGGTGACATCATCAGCAAAGGCAAAGACGCAGATAGGGATTGTATGGAGAGTGAGCTGTCTGAAAGCATTACTATGTCCCCAGGCAGCTCGAAACAAACACACACACACACACACACACACACACACACACACACACACATGGCAGGGCTGGGATTAGAACATAGACCTGACTACCTTATCACACTACAGCATTACGCAATTACAGAACACGCTACCAAGATTACTGGATCACAGCACTCCCAGAGGCATACTTCTAAGTGGGTGACATCATCAGCAAAGGCAAAGACGCCGATAGGGATTGTATGGAAAGTGAGCTGTCTAAAAGCATTACTCTGTCCCCAGGCAGCTGGAAACAAACACACACACACACACACACACACATACACACACACACACACACACACACACACACACACACACACACACACACATGGCAAGGCTGGGATTAGAACTTAGACCTGACTACCTTTTCACACTACAGCATTACGCAGTTATAGAACACGCTACTGAGATTACTGGATCCCAGCACTCCCAGAGGCATACTTCTATGTGGATGACATCATCAGCAAAGGCAAAGATGCTGATAGGGATTGTATGGAGTGTGATCAGTCTAAAAGAATATTACTGTCCCAAGGCAGATGGAGACGAACACACAGCAGTGGTGTGAGCAGGACAATTGGCTATCTATGGAGCACTATTACAACACTACATAGATATGAGACACACTACAGACAGTACACCTTTCAAGACAGTCAATATGACCTTCTAGGAATCAGACATTGACATGGATGCTGGCAGTTACGGTGTACATACCTGTGAACCAGTGTGCTAAATGTAGCAATCCATCCTGAAGTGGGGTATGACCATCTGTTGCCAGGATGACCACTATCGCTATACAGGATAACAATGGTCATGCCCATACACAGAGGCACACAACCAACACAAGGTGTCACTGGGCATGCTCACACAGTAGCAGACGTCAGTCTGGAATGCACTATGTGTCCATCTACACAGCGGCGTACTGGGCATGCTCACACAGTAGCAAAGGGCTGTCTTGTATGCACACAGATTCTAAACATGGAAGGGCACAGTGTGTCAATAGTCATCATTGTTAGCATGAATGCTGTACGACATATGTCTGACACCGGTCTTCTAAACAACGTCTGCTGCTGTCCATCACCTTAGCTGTACCATTCTAAACCTGGTACACTAATACCAGCTGTGGTATTGTCCTGGCAGGAGTGGGTACTTCGCACACGTAGTACCATACATAGATGAAGAACCTGAGACCAGGTAAACACCCTGACACCTACAGGACAATTGCATTGTATGTGTATGCTAAATAGTGCTAGATGTGTAGCGTTCGTAATCATAGCTGCCAATCTAGATCCAACAATGGGGAATACTGACATCTGTGCAGAGAGGAACACCTGGTATAAGGCTCAGTTGTGCACAATAGCACTACCACTGTATACCTCAGATACAGACATGTGGGCCATAAGACTGTTACGGACCGCTCCAGGTGTTACTGTCCCCACGTATATGAAGGCCACTTCACTCACATGCACTCACATGTACTGACCAGTACACTCTCAAAAGCCATCACAGATGTGTCAGGTGCAGATCACAGTGGTAAATGCCGCACTGTAGTATGTAGCCCTCACACATCACCATGTCCTTGGACCAGCAACACGCATCCATACATTAGTACAACACCATGTTACTCATGACCAGTGGACTGTACCTAGCTCTACAGCAACTATGCAGACTACCCATGTACTGACAGGGTTCCATCATTTATTATGCAATGCACTGATACCACTATTCATAACCAGGTCGGCTGTACACATAACAGGGGCCCTGGGTCTTATACAGCTGTAACAGATAACTGTTGCTGTACACCAGGCAACACACCCATGTTTGGGTGTGACATACATGTAACCGCCGTGGAAATGTACATGCCTTACACACACACAACACATATATACATAGCATAGCTAATGCTGTCCTTCGTGCAGACACGTGGCTACAGCGATTACATGCATGCACATGGAAGGTAGGTCCATGGCTGTTGAATGCTAACAGTACATAAGGTAGCAATGCTTGACTGAGTTAACATTCCCTCTGTGCTGCTTACCCATGACAACTATCATATCATACAACAGTCCATGTGTCATGTATGTCATCACACATGCTCACCAATTGCAATGCATACAAACATGGCTACATGACAGGAATATAGGACCTATACATATGTAGTGGTGTGCATTCAGCTACCATGCATGAGCAGTAGCTGATGTTTGCAGTTCACATGTGTCTTACTACAACATGCAGTTGCAATGCAGCCCCATCATTGACACCTGTATATGGTGAAATACTGACAGTATGGTAAGATGTACATCAGGTATGGATGGATGTGTGTACATAAAGCAGTGGGCCACCTTTGCAGATGGATGTTTGCTGAAGACAGCTCACAGGTGTGTCACAGGCCGTCCTACCATAACATGTGCAAACTGTAGCTATGTTTCTGGTAATTGAAGGTGAAGATATACAACCTACACAGCGGTCAGGGTGTCACTGACTGTAAATCACTTGACACCTGTAACACTTAAGTCCTCCCGTGTGTATATAGCAGCACAATTGCCGAAGGTAGCATCGGTACACATTGTAATGCGGGCGGTACTGCTGCATGTCTGTCAGACATATCATAAGATAGCAGGTGTTTGATTCACAGTACTGCCATGTGTGTTTGCTTGTGTGACCATATATGCCACGTATGGTGGGGAATACATCCCAATTGTTGCACACCCCTGTACACTGTTGTAGAGATCTGTACATACTGCAGTGTAGAAAGCAAGATATAGGCAGGGGTGGTGTGTGTATCACACACATGTTAGCTATCTGTATGTGCATGACATTTGTGGACTCCAGTGTGTGTATGTGTATGTATGTATGGCTGTCTGGTGCATGGAGTGAGGATGTATGCTACCATTGAGAACAGATAGGGCCCCTAACCCCTCAAGGTGATGCAATCTACTACCCTGTTGATGCCGACAGTCTTAGGCATTACTGACTACCTGTACATGTTCATTCTATGTGTCGCATCATGTGGGTGCACAGTACTGTAATGGTGATTACCACATAGGCAGGGGTCCTCACCTCAACACTATCAAGTGTGTGTTATAGTGTCATTGACCCCGTGAGTGTGGGCATGTTACTGTGTGTGTCTGTGTATGTCTGTGTGTGTTCACATCCTGTAATGTGACAGTGTTTTACTGTTACACAGTGAGTCCTCATGCTATCAACTGGCCCCTACCCTTGACATCATCTAGACCGCTGTGTAAACCCCCCACACCATGTAGCTGTACCTGTGATGTCACCCGGTATGGATGTCACGTCTCTAGCCACTGTAGCCTAGTACACAGCTCACATGCCCTGGATCAGTAGATATGTAGATATCTATGGAATGTCAGCCTTTCTAACAGTGAGGTTGAGGCTATGTTTAGCATGCTGGTATTGCCATCCATGCCTGTGAGTACTCCACATTTACACATGTGAAACTGCAAACACTGGTACTTAATGACACATGCAATTAGACCTTAAGGAGGGAAGCAGGGCATCATTACCAACATGCAGTTACTGTTGTTACCAAGATACAAACAGTGAACATAAAACAATGCATTCTAACTGCAAACACTGTTACGTAATGGCACATGCAATCAGACCTTAAGGAGGGATGCAGGGCATCATTACCAACATGCTGTTACTGTTGTTACCAAGACACATACTGTGAACATAAAACAATGCATTCTAATCCTGTACTACATGGTATGTCTGCTGCATGCCAACAGTACACAACAACTGCAATAGACACCTATCTCACTATTCTGTTCACCCTGTGCATCAGACCATATGAGCATGTCCCTGCACTGATGGTGTGGATGACAGGGATGTGGCACAGGCATCATTATATGCACAGGGTGATAATGTTTGCCAGGGGCCTAGGCTGCACCAGTGGATGACATCATGTGTGTGGGTTAGGGCCTGTGATCTACTTGGACATGTGTGGTTATTATGCATGAGGGTGTTGGTGCCCTACAGATGTTTCTGGTGTGTGCATGTATGTGTGCACACAGTTCTGCCATGTATCCAGCCTACACAGGTATTATTGACAGATCCAGATTGTATAGACCAGGATGTACAGCTCACTGTGTCTGGCCACTGCCACGTGACCTGTGCCTGCCAGGGGTTGCACGGGCACTACCAGACAGAGGTACAGATTGGGTACTGTCCACTGGAACCGTGTCCCTGCTGGGACCATCCAGGGCCACGTCCACGTGACCTGCTGTGTCCTAGTGCAGACAGCGCAGCACCAGCTGCACTGCTGCTGCTACTGGCACTATGGGAGCGGGCATGTGAGGTAGCTTGTTCGCATTGACCTGCACCAAGTAGTGTAGCTGGCCTATGTCCATGTGGCCTATGCCTCACTCCTACCAGATGTTCCAGCACAGACAGCTCACGTTCATGGATTGTCATGCCATGGTCAAGAATTCCAACCATGTCACCCAATCGCCTGTCCAAAATGTCAGCAATCTGCTGTTGAGCATTTGCCAATGACTGGATGTTTTCATTTAAAGAATGGATAGCAGCCCTCTGAAGCCTCTGCCCTTCTCTGTTCTGCCATTCAGCACGTGCCTGTGCCACCATTACAGTCTGAAACATGTGTCTGGTGACACCAGCTACTGTGCTCTGTCGTGCAGGTGCATGTCAGCCAGAGGTCCTCCTACGAGCAGCACTGGCCACATGCCTGTGTGGCACATCTGCAATAATTTCACTGACACCATGGTGTGAAGACACACCTTCTGTAGCACCACATGTTCCTGTTCCAAGCTAAAACACAGTAACTGTCCTTTCTCTATGGCCACTGGTGATGGGGTATGTGTTGGCATGAGAACTGTGTGTGAGGAAGAGGGGGGTATAGGTGGGATGGCAACCAAAGGCACAGATTCAGCCCCTGACAACCCTGCCTGTACCTCAAGCATATGTTCATCACTGGTAGAGTCTGTGGGGACACTAACATTAGATGGACTGCAGGAGGGCAACACACCTACATGACCTGTGAAGGCAAACAAAGGCTCTACATTACAATAGAGGCAGACACACACACACACACACACACACACACACACACACACACACACACACACTCACACAGACACACACAGACAACCATGCACACACACAGACACACAGAGACAACCATGCATGTGATATGACAAAAGGCATGCAGCATGCATGTGATACAGCAGACGGCATGCAGCTCAGACATTAATAGTGTTCGATTACATCCCTGGGTTGCACACAACAGCAAGCATGTGTCATAGCAGAAGCCATGCATTTCACACAATCATGGTAGTAAGCATGCATCCCTGTGATAGACCATGTGGACCAGCACAGGTTAACAGTACACATGGCTGATGTGAGGCATATGTCCTTGACATTAACATGTAGTATGACATGTAATCTGCTGATGTGTGCAGTGACATGCATACATGTTTGACACAATGGTGTCCTGACACATGTACAGCGGTGTAATGGTGTCACATTGCAGTGTTGCTTGTATGCCCTACAGATAGAATGCACTTTTAGCAGATGTGTATGACCATTGAGGGTGGTATGTGGCGTCTATATTGCTATACAGTGTGAAGTACAGACACAGTGCCATTGCATGGAATCATGAGGCGTCTCTATTGCTATACAGTGTGGAATACACATACAGTGCATAGCCATGACTGTGTGCATACACAATACATACATACTGTGGATTGTGACCCATGTCGCTGAGGTGTATACACACTAAACCATGCTGTGTCATGTGTGACAGGTCACCGGAAGACATACTGATGACACCCCTGCACAACTGCTAACATTTCTTAGCTGCCTGGCAACCGTGTCCACACATGGCAGACTGGTCAATACACCATGTCCTGCATGACATTTATGTACCACACACACGAGGTGCACAGCTGACAGTGATGTCCAACAGCAGCAAGGGAAATGTACAGTATCTCTGGCCTGATGTGGTGTCTGTGTATGTATGTGGAAGTTGTACAGGTGACTACTTTCATGCTGTGACACAGTCATGATGTGCAACACATCGTATGTGGTCGAATTAAGTGACACCTCCACAAGCTGTGCACAGGCTGTTAGGATGTCCAGTGTTCCACATCTACTATATAACCATTCAACAAAGGCTATAGTTGGACCATGTGTAGACAATGTGCAACAGGGTGTACACACATACACATCACATCTAATGTGTGTTACTACATGTCTCTGGCCATCCTCCATGGCCATGTGTGAACATGTGTTAGCCAGATGTGTGTGATGGCCGTCTATGTCACATGTCTGTGTTGTCCCATATGACATACACCCATAGATGTCAGATACTCGAGTGTCCACAGCATTATACAGACAAAGGGTTGTATGTTTGGTATGTGGGGTATGTTTTATGGGATAGTGTGACAATGTTGCAGCCGGACCACTACATGTCTGGGACATGTCAGATGGCACATCACAATGTCTGCACTCATTGCAGGGGCACATTCCACAATGGTGATTCATGTGGGCTGCCCATATCCCAGCTCACTGTGTAGTACTGTTTGCGTACCCCACATGTGTTGTTCTGATGTATAGTACATATTTCTGCATTGAACAACACCTCCACTGTTGTATGCACAGCTGTCCACACATCTAGCAATGACAGTTACTGTTGTTTCATGTTGGTGTTTCATTTGGTTTGTATATATTGCACATGGGTAGCCAGTGTGATTGATGAAAGCTGTGACCTGTATATCGTGACTGGACCATACATTATGTGTACATGTGTTAACTGGCCACATGGCGAATAGATCTGTGCATTCACATGCCTGATACTGATAACTGTCTCACCTGCAATGGACTGCTGTCTCTGCGGTACGCCAGAGGTACCTGTATAGGGGTGACACAGCAGTTGATCATTATCCATGACTGTATGACAGCTACAGGGTGCACTTTGCATGTTAACACATTCGCCAGTACAATAGCATATACTATGGAGTATGCACATGTGTGCATACACAGGATAGCGTACTATAGTATGCGGCATGTGTCTAAACATACCTTGCATATTATGTTACATTACATAGTGTACAGTGACACATGCAACTAAATGGGATGTAATATTTATATGTGCAATAGTGATTTACCAGGCAACTCCAGGCTCTGTGGTTGGGAGACACCCACCTCCACGATGGCAGCTGGAGTTTGTGGATGTTGTTCTGATGGAGTCCCCAGGCTGGCCAGTAGCTCCTCAGTAGGTGTGAGTTGGGGCTGGGTTGGTGGCCCACCACCTGTTCTACCTTGTTCCTTGGCGATTGCATTGGCACGCTGTTTTGCATGTCGGATCAGGTCCATGTAGTGTCTGCGCATCTGCTGGTAGGTGTGGTTATGGCCACCCACATCATTAACCCTCCTGTGAAGTTCCTGCCACAGGTCACCACGCTGCTGGGCATGCTGTGGCACATAGCTGAACAGTACCTCATAGTTATCCTGGAGGTATGGAATGAGGGCCTCATCCTCCAAGCGGCTATATGCCGCAGTCGTGATTGAGGCATTATTTGTAAGACATAATGCTGGAGACAGGTCACAGCATCTCAGAGATGCACAGAGATACAGATGCACATTCATGTGCATTACATGTAGTACTTATGAACAGTTGTCTTTGCAAATTGTCATGACACTGACACGACTGACATGTTTGTTTCACACACATGTAACACCCGATGGGGATTGGATATTATCACCATATACGTGTGTGTGTCACCTCATTACATTACTCATACTCCATGTGAATGCTGTCTTGATGTGGGCATGTCTGTTTGCCTGTACTGGTGTTCTTACCTATCAGCACACGCCTGGATGTGTGCACATTAATGCTGTTGACCTTGATGCTGTGTATATGTCACATATCATCACATACACTGCCTTCACGGACATGGGCAGTGACAATGCAGACATGCGCACGGAAACCTTTACATGCATGTGTTTTGCCATATACATCTACACGGCACTGTACAGCTGTTCAACATCCTGCCACGTATCGCCTGTGTTGCATATGTGATACACATGGGACAATGGCTAGCCGGATGGTATTTGCAGGGATACTTATCAACTATAGCATGTACGGCCAAGATCATGTAGTAGTATGTATGCCCTGGGCCATGTATGGGCATAGGATGTAAGGTTTTCTAGCTGTATCCGACAGCCATGTTCCCGCTGACAGGTGAATCAGTGCCACATTACTGATCCAGACAGTTACTGATACATCTACCATACGGTCATCGCACCATGTATGACAGAGATGACATGTGCAGCTTTGCTGGACAGGGTTGCATGGTATGGCAGGAGTATGTCACATGTATGGCACAGGGATCTGTCCAGCATGTGGTGACCCTTGTACTAGGAAGGTGGCTGTCCATGACGTATGTCTTTCAGATCAGGATATGTACGTGTAGCATGTCCAACATTACAGTGTTACACATGTCTTTATGCAGGGTAGGCAGCGTGCTGCATAGTGGAGATGAGGATTGTGAAGGCTGGTGTCGCCCATCCAAGCATGGCCAATACCCCTTAAAGATGATATGTGATCCGATATTGGTCACTTGAGTGATGAGTATGGCTGTCCAATGATCTCCATGCTTATGGATGGCACCCTGTCATGACTTGGGTTGCCTCTTATGACTACCTAATAGGCCTGGTGATGTCACTAGCTCAGGGAGGTAAACTGCACAGCACCATCCCTTACACACAGTGTCCATAATGTTGACCGCTGCCTAGGTGGTAGTTAATGGGTACAGGGTTATTAACATAGCGGTGACAATACAATAAGCAGCTGTCAGATTGTGCACATATGGCATGCACCTCACCCACAAAGCCCATGCTGTATGTTGTCCACAACACTGAGTCAGCTATTGCTCCTAAGTCATGGCCATTCACATACTCACATATGCAGATGCCACGCATTTATCTGTGTGGTATGGGCTACAATGACTGGGGAGTACAAAACATTAACCCTGTTTTACTGTAGCTGCCACTGGTGTGATATGCACATGTCACTCAGACACCTTGTGTAGTGTTACTTCTGTGAACAGGCCACTGGTAGAACACTCCTGTGACATATGAAGGTACATGTAGCATACTGAGTCTAGGTGGAACACAGTATGGGTGATGATGTCCTATGACCTGTCACAGGTATGCTATGCAGTGTGAATTCATCGGTACTGTCATCTACATCTGTACTGCTAACAACATCTACGTTGATTAAGGTTCATAGACTTTCAGACCATACTCAGCAGGGTAATAGTGCTGTGCCTCCCATTATGAGTGGCATCTCCACTTTGTGGGTTGGATAACTGTTAGTGTGATCCATTCAGTATTTTCACAGACTGCCATGAACCTATGTTTTACATGGAAGTGTATGTGTAGAGCAAACTGTTTTGCCATATGTGTATTATACGACCAGGGATTTGAACAGGTTACATGCAGCCTGAGTGCACTTTGTACCATCATAGTTATGGTTACAGGGGCTCTGTAGTGTTCATAGATATGTGATTGTATACCTGTTGGGGTGGCAGTGAGTTTATATTATCCAACAAGTAAAGAGGTGAACAGGTCCACCACAGGAAAAAAGTCACAATAAGGCTAAGACCACTGAAAACTGTAGGAAGCAATTTAATCCACAATTCCACAACACCCTATCTGTATTGCTTATTCATGCTCAGCACTTATTCAGAACATGTACGCAATTCATGAGCTACTAATTACTATATCACTAAATCCTACTCATTTCCTACAGGTAAACACTGTTTGTCCTTACCTTTCCAGCATGCTTACAGTACAACAGCTGTTGTACACACTTACCTCACATATCTTGTGAGAAATGGTTGAATATACAGGCATGTCCAAATGTCAATTACCAGTGTTATTGCCTGTCTATATGATGAATGTGGGCAACATGAGGCAATATAGCAATCGTTTCATGTACACAGTCAATGCTCACCTCCTAACATACGACACTACAGCCTGTGGGAGATGCACATATGTAGCCATGCTGGAGGTAATGCTCTCTCCAACCCAGACTTAACCTGGCAATCATGTGGGGATGTTAAACATTTGCAGCACACCCAACTCATCACACAGTCTCACTAGATCTCCACCACCACAAGCTACACATAGTAAGAGTACAACATTTGCGGAGCCTCTCCATACTACTCTGTGTAGGCAACAGAGGCAGCCCCATCACCAAACACAACACCAATTACTTATAACCCACAGACTCATGTGTGCCCATCAACTACAGACAATAGGATGTTATAACATACCCAACACACTAGTCATAGGTGACTCAGTAGGCAGTCACACTGATGTCCCACTCAGCAGGCCACACAAGGCGATAGTCACTGTCATCTGGCTGTTGGGTAACAGGATCCACAACATAACCTATGCACTCAGGTCACTCCTCAACAGGTACAATATGACTGTAATTCTCCATGTTAGTGTGAATGCCCTGAGATGTAACTTCCTGGACTACATGTATAGGGACATGCAATAGCTCTCCGATCTTGTAGCCCAGGCAGGTATCGGCCAAGCCCTGAGAAGCATTCTGCATTAGTCCAGACTGATGACACAGTACAGCAACAGAATTATTCACTTCAACAGTTGCCTATGCTTCTGGTGTCATTCCAAGGGTATCCAGTATCTGGCTGCTTTGAATGACATGGTCGACAAACCACAATGCTTTGGCACAGATGGCCTGCACCTGTCAGCCCTGGGATTATGGATAACATCTAAGGCTCTTGCTGCTCCTATACTGCCTGTTTTAGACACATTTCAAATAACATATTCACCACCAGAATGGGTACAGGCAAGCAAAACCTGAGTGTAATGTTACTCAATGCTTGACATCTTCATCTCAAATGCACTCAGCCGAGGCACTCCTTATAATGGACCATTTCGATATCTCTGCAGTGACTGTGACCTACTTCTAGGCTCCGGAGAGCACCCCTGCACTGACAGGCTATTACGCAGACCACACCTTTCAGTCATGTAACCAGGACCTGAACACCCACGGCGGAGGTGTGTCCATATTTCACAGGGATGTACACACCTCCATGCTGGTTGCTTAGCACAATGCATCAGAGGCAATCCATGTGCAACTAACTGGGGCCAGAACTGCTATACAAATTGTAGCTTGCTACAGATTCCACACCATACCTCACGGTTAACTGCCCTCATTTCTTGGTGTACTGGAAAGTAGGGTTCAAACAGGAACTACTGATCTGAGACTGACACTACTCCGCACCTAACTGTGATACCTACTCATGTACCGACACATTAGGCCAACACTTTCGTGGATTCATAAACTCCAATCAGCTGGATCAACCTATACACAACACCACCATGGCCAACAATATCCTAGACCTGGACATTACCAACATGTGTGACTGGTGTTCCACACATGGGGTTATCCCCTCGTTGGTCAGTTCCGAACATATGCTAATCACCCTTGTTATCCACATCCTGGCACCACACCCTTCACAGAAAACACAGTACAATATTTCTACAAAGCCAACTTCACACTTTCTATGACAGAAGTAGTAAACGCCATGACACCCATGCAGATGGACAAATTAGTTAAAAATGCAGAAACATTCACAACTGCACTTCATTAGCACTTACACGACTGCATGGATCATGCTATCCCAAATAGAGCCATGACGGTACCCATCAGATAATGTACGCCACTCTGGGGGTCCACTGCCATGGACATAATGCACGACAGAAGGAGACTGCTGCAAAGTAGGGTACACTCCCATGGGTGGGGTAGCTCCCTGGTCAGCCTCAGTAGGAATCTGGGATCCCTTATCACATCTTCCAAAGCTAGCTACATAAACATTACTGTGACACATTCCAAGGGCTGCCACTAAGCATTATGGAGGTATGTCACTACTCTCGATGGCAATACCCACATCTGCTCTGACATACAACGGTTAGGCAGAAACATTAAAGAACCAACTGATATTGGCAACATCCTGGCAGCTAACTTTACACCCCTCTCACACCCTAAAGGGCCCAAATCTATACAGGATCAATACAGAGTCCCTGCAGTCACAACTACACAGTTCAAACCTGCTCTCTCTAAAGCCTGGAACACAAACTCCATGTGACCATCCAACATCCCAGGCTGCGATTTACACAAACCTCAGAATGACATGGCTCCCCACTTGGCCACCAGCTTAACTAATAGCCTTGTATCAGGCATTGTGGACCCTGAATGGCACACAGCAACAGTTATCACACTCCACAAAGGTGGCACCACAATGAACCAGAGGA
This sequence comes from Protopterus annectens, assembly GCF_019279795.1. Classification (NCBI taxonomy): domain Eukaryota; kingdom Metazoa; phylum Chordata; order Ceratodontiformes; family Protopteridae; genus Protopterus; species Protopterus annectens. The sequence goes on from NC_056733.1 coordinate 1,747,354,027, forward strand.
ACTATTGCCCTATACGCCTGACTAGACTGTTCTGCAAGGCTATGGAAAACATCATCATTGAAGTCATTCACAGAGACATTGTTGGCCTACAAACCTTTGATACCACCCAGGTTGGATTTTTTAGGGCCACATCATGGCTCCTACACCTGGTGGAATCCTTTGAGACAGTTACCAAGGTAGTAGATGATGGTAAGGAGGTCCACACAGCCTGCCTTGTCCTCTCTTTGGCTTTCAACACCGTTCACCATTCTGGTAATGTCAACATACACATCCACCTGCACAGTGACCCATATGTCTTGAAATGTTATGCAAAGTGGCTCACGGACAGGACACACGCAGTGAGGGTAGCATACCGCAGTTCCTACTGTACATTAGTTACAATTGGCATACCCCAGTCCTCGGTCATAAGGCCCCTCATGTTCGTTATATGCTTCGCTGAGGTACAGTCTAGCACAGAAAGACTTTCCCTGAATAGGTTTCCAGACTTCTGCAAACTAGGGGCCATGATTGATTCACCAGCGAATACTCACACCCTCCATAAGGGTATCACTGTGATGGATACCTGGTGTCGGTAACATGGCCTCAAGCAGCATGCCACAAGGTGCATAGACATCCCCTTTGGATTACAACAATCACCCAGTGACTATTACATAGGTGATAGTCCCCTACATACATAAGACATTATAAGGGATCTTAGTACACACGTAGATAGCACCCACTCCTTTGATAATCTTACTGCCAAGGGGGCGTGGATATCCTTCTACATAGCCACCCTAATCTGTAATGGGTTTGTAGCAGGAACAAAGGCTGCCATTGTACCTCTATACTCCTGACTTATGAAACACGTTCAAGGGTACAACACCCCATTTGGGGTGTACATTACAGAACAGCAACGGCTTTAAATACCACAACATTAACACATCAACAGTATTACTCACCTCTGAAGGATGACATATACATCACAACTACAGAAACCCCAACTGTAGTCATTTGCATACTGCATACTCAGAGGTGACCTCTGCTGAACATACAAGGCCCATGTCCACAACAATATTGATGGATATGCTCCACATAAGCAACATAAGCAAAAGCCACTGAGAGCAACATGCTCTGGGATATGTACACAAATGCAACGATGAGTAGCACGTGCTGGAGGGATACATTCCTGAAACGGACACTCACCATGCTTTGGAACAGGATTCCTATGTACATCAGGCAGGGACCCTCACTAGCACTCTTCATGAGATACCTCAATGGGTAGATGGGGAACAGACATGTACGCCAGGGATCACTGCAGTGGCTGTACTGTACACAAGTGCAGGAAACAAATGGCTGTGCTGTTCACAGGCACAGGACACTAACCTAGGGAGGTGCCGCTAGTGAAAACACTGTATTTGGGCTTACAAATGGACTTGGCCAGACAGCATAGTACCTAACTATGAACCTATGAAGCTATTACATGTCCTTTGTGCATGGATAATTCAGTAGCTCTTCCATTTCAGTTAGCTATCATGCTGTTACACTGTCTGGTGACTACAAGACATATGTATCCTGTTATTGTGTATTGTACATTCCAATAGACATATCTTATGTTTGCATAATATAACAGTAATGCTATGTAAAATATTTGACATATCTACCTACAATACTGTACTTTTCACATTTTTGAAACCATATCCCATAATGCAAAGCATAATTGCACAGCAGGACCACCTTAGGCATGTTATTCTCGTTATACGCCCATACATATGCCTACTGTTACGGTATATCAACATATACTATCCCCTGTTATGGCACGTACTTGTTGGACAAGCCCTACTACTGACAGCGGCTGGAGTGGAATTGTTATGTTTAAAGCCCTTATGTAGCATCCCTTGTGGTGTATGAGGTGTTTACCTTGTGGCTCACAGCAGTACACACAATTTCTTCAAGCGTTACTATGCTCAACAAGACATCACTACATAATACCTTTTCCCACTGTATGCATTGCATACACTTTCATTAATCCAGAACAGGCACTACATACACTAACATACTGAGTGTTCTACGTACCTTCTTAGTGGTCTGAGTTTACGATAATATCTGTGTTACTCCTTTCCTCTTTAAACGGTTCTATGGTATGAGCATACGGTTTGAATGTATGGCAAACCATCGTTTTATACGTGGATACCTGTAACATGTGGTATTCTGCCACCAATTGGTATTCCAGAGTAAATTATTACATGCACATCAGCTGTGCAGCTACTCCATTGACCAATTATACGGCAACAGTGGGGTATAATTGAATGCTCCACTTGGGCATTGTCCTTTTGCCCTACCTTCGAGGGAGATGGTCTGGATGTGTTTTATTGTGATGAATTGCAACAGCTATATGGAGAGACACAGATACTTTGAATTCATGTCCCCCGTGGATTCTGTGTGACGGCTAGAGTAAATAGTTCTACATGTGAGTGTAGCTGTTATCTCAACCGTCTGATACGAGACTATTGCAAACAAAACCTGTAACATTGGCGTCTGTTCCATTGTACAACAGCAATGATTTCACATGGCGCCATTACAAGTGTGACTCTCACAAGGTATGTTAACACTTCTGCAGATGTCATTGAGTGAGTGGATGTTTGTTATGTTATTACAATCTGTATTGTAATTGTTTTGGGTGTGGGGGAGATGTAGGTGGGTGTACATAGCAGATAAAGGTTTGTGGGGACTGCATTTATACATATTCCATATGTGTGTGGGGGCCCCTTCCCTAATTGAAGACCTGTCATTTAGTAGACTAATACTATGGTTATTGCAGGCTTATTCATTAAGCCATTGTTAATTGGTTCCTATATAGCATGCAGGTGATGTTGATCCTTCAATCCCTCCGAAATACATCGATATGTAATGAAATGTTGCTATATGAAAGCTGTCTTGTGTATTTCTGTCACAGATATTTGAACTCATTGCAGTTGTGTTGGTGACTCAACCTCTTTGGCTTGGGTTGCCATCTTTTCAAATGGCCATAGTGGGACATTTGCAGGGCACACATCGGGGTTTAGAGGCCGACACATACCCACTGTCAGTAGAAAGGATAGAACTTACTTTTGTCCTAAATAAAACCTTGTTCTTGTAGCACTTTAGTTGCTTATTATGTTTCTTGTACAATTTACGTATTTTAGATACAGAAATAACTATTTAATGCAACTATTACATAATATATGGGACATTATTATGTCCTACAATCTCGGTACATTTGCCCTTTTTAATATTTGTTGTCAGGACACAACTGCCCAAAGAGGGACTGTCCCTCTCAAAGTGGGACAGTTGGTAACCGTATGCCTAAGGCCGGCTATGACCACAACTACTGTAATAATCTACCTCTGTGTTAGCACGAACAGACACACAAAGCAAACACACACACACATTACAGTCCCATGGAAACACACACCGCACTCTCAACATGCACTTACACACACCATAGCAATCGGAACCACACTTAAACACAGTACCTACCTGGACCGCAGCACCAGCAGCAATAACTGAATGTCCCTTAACATCGTGATAATATTACTCGCGGTTATAGTGTTCCGGTACTGTGGTCTTTTGGTCTTTAAGCCTCGTGATTACGCGTGTCGGTATGTAAAGCATTCGGTAGTTGGCAGTATCCTATTTATTTGTACCTCCATGGTTGTGTACAAGTCGTTAACCTGTCTATATATTCGCAGATATATGTATATCCGTATATATTGACATACATCTCTGTATCACCCTTTCTATCCCTATTATATATATATATATATATATATATATATATATATATATATATATACATATACATATATATATATATGTATATATATATATATATATATATATATATATATAAATATATATATATATATAGACAGGGAGAGAGAGAGAGAGGGAGTGTACACACCTTTTGTTGGGTACATGGCGGTATACTGTTTGCTGAACTCCACCCTTTTGTGTTTTAACCTGTCACAATACACACCTGCCATTGGTACATCTCGAGTAGCTTAGTGGTAGGTGATTTTGTACATGGTTGCGTGTTCTACTCCTGCCAGTGGTCGTTTTACCTCTCAGAGCAGGCACTATTAGTACAAGGGTGAATAATGCTGGTTTCACCTGTTCTGGACATCTTTGACTATGATCTGCGTGGAATTCGGCAAAGCTTAGACCTGTTTTGTGCATATCCATGTAGTCATGTTTAAACGACGCTTACCGTCACTTGCCGCCACATAAACCCACTAACATGTGCTTAAACGTGCTCTAATGACCTGCATCCAGCATCCATTATCCGTGCCATCGGGATTACGTAACGGACCTTGCAGGACGTGGAACCGGGTACATACATGGCACAGTCAGTGGCTTTACCACTTGGTCATCCGGGATTTGTACAAGTGTTATGGTGTTTTGTATGTGGACTGTACTATGGCTGTTCCTCCATACTGCAGTCAAGTGTGTAACTCAGTTAGTTTACATATGGATGATACCAATTAATGGTATGTCCAAGTGATGTTTAATGGATGTGCTTTAGCATTGGGAATCTATGTCACAGTGAGCCACACAATGTAATGTGCTACACCTTGACACAACCATAACTGGAGAATGCTGGGGTGGCAGATACCTGTCATGGGTACTCCCCATGCTTTGGCACTACATCCCTAATTACATTATATGGAGGCCGTCATTAACACACCGGGGAATCCATGCAGAGTAGGTGGGGAACAGTGGTTACACACATGGATCCCGCAATTGGCTCTGCTCCACAGAGGGACAGTTGGCTAATCGATGGGGTGGCGATAGCAGACACATTTTGCGTAGGGTGATGAATGGCCTCTGACAATCTGGCATGTACCTACCGATGTACCTAGGAACCTAAACTTACAGTATCAACATATGCTGTTAGCTTCGTTTACTGTTCAGGTGTTGACTTTCCTTGTTCCAATAGTTGTTATGTGTGCAATAGTTGAGGGCTGCCTATGTAGGATTCACACAGTAGGCCACCTATACATTACAATTTGCAGGTGGTTGTGTGTGTGTGCCATCCGTTTTACTGTGTGTGAAGGTGGAGAAGTGTGTCAGTCCATAGGGGCCTATACTGTCAGTGTATGTGCTATACGTTCCCTCTTTGCCAAGGTGTGGGCATATTGGGCATGCCTCCGTCTGCCTACTGGGGCTGGCACAGGGTGTTCGTGGTCTGAATCCCTCTGTGCCTGTGATGGCCTTGGCAATTGCGGTGGGCTGTGAAGGCCTTCACCATTATGTCCCTGCTGCAGCTGTTTCCGCAGGATCATATTATGTAGCATGGCACATACTAAGAAGATGTGGGCACACGTGCCTGGAGAGTACTGCAAGACTCCACCAGATATGTCTAAGCAACGGAACCGTGATTTCAGCATCCCAAACACAAGCTCTATGATGATTCTGGTTTGTGCGTGTGCCTCATTATGGTGTTCTTGCATGGGTGTGTGTGCATTTCTGATGGGAGTCATCATCCACGGCTCCAGTGCATAGCCAGCATCCCCCACAAGGTGGCCATATGGGATGTCCCCCCTGACAAATACCTGATACAGCTGTGAGGCATGCCAGATGTGGGAGTCATGGTAGCTTCCAGGGCTGCCAGCACACACATCCGTGATAATGCCCTGGGCATTGCACACGACCTGGAAGTTGATGGAGTGGTATCCCTTGTGGTTTATGTAGTGCCTACCATGCTCACTGGGTGGTGACTTGATATGTATGTGCGTGCAGTCTATTGCACCCAGTACCTCCGGGTGGTGTGCCACATGGTGGAAGAGACGCATATTGCTGGCCAACTCCTCCTGAGTTCGGGGGAAGTATATATGCTCATTGGCATGTGGTAACATGGCATCCAGGAACTGGTGGAGTACCCTGGATGATGATGCCTGTGAGATCTCCATGATATCTCCAGTTGGCCTTTGAAAGGTACCTGTGGCTAGTATTCTCAAGCTTACACATACCTTCGTGTCCACTGGGATGGGTTCCCCTCTGTTGTTTCTGGATCTCAGGCGTGGCCGGCACAGCTCAACTATTTGCTGTATGATGTCCCTGTCCATGCTGTAATGCTCTCCTCCGGGGCCTGAGGTGGTTGTCAGCATCATCCTCCACAACATCTTCAGTCTCCAACACATGCTGATGAATCACAGCTATGGCAGCTCCCAACAAGTACATTGTAAAAGTTCCCCATCTGTTTACACCGATGGTACAGTGTTTGGAAATAAACAAGTGTGTGTGAGGTGCCTTCACACTTTATACTATTGTGCTTTGAACATTGATGATGTCATAGGGTGTGTATGTACATTTGGAGCTGCAGGGTATCTTGTGTTTTACCACAGGTACTGCTATTGTGTTGCCTTTGGTGTTGAATTACATTTAGCTGCCGTGGATTACCTCTTGCTCTTGCCTCAACTTTTCTTAATGATTCCCCTCCCATTGTCTGGCATGCATCCAGCAGCCTGCTTTCTTGTTTTGTACTTTCCTGAACCAGGGTTGTCTTGCGAAATGTGTTCTATTGCCGATCTACTGCAGGTTTGCTTTGCTCGGCAGTTACAGTTCTCTTTTCTTTGCAATCTGACACCTTCCCTATCCTGTTCTGCAGGTTGCTGCTAGCAGCCTTGTTAGCTGCCATCAATGGCCCACTGTGAGTTAATAGGTGTTAATTGCTCAGTTGTACTCCAATTACCCTACTGCTGCATTTCCTTATTGTCTTCCCCTAAACTTCCTTTTTGGGCTGTGGTGCGCGGCGTGTGCATCCGCTTACCAGGTTTCGGGCACGTTTTCATCCACGTACACATGCGCTTTCGGGCACCATGTGTGCTCTCAGCTAAGCAAAGCTATACCTACATCTACTCCCCTGTCCTGCGGCTTTGCTTAGCAACGGGCAGCCTGGATTTGCATTGCTCCAATGTGCTTACAGCTGCAGTGGCACACCCCACTGCTGATGTCATGTATTCCTCCAGACCACTCCTCGGTGTTGTAGCGCTGCCCCGTATGGTACATCCTTAGGCCGGCGGGACATTTGCAATTCAGTATTACTTGCCTCATTTGCATGGCATTGATTATTAATTCATAGTTACAGCACCGAACACTGTCACAGGCCCTTAGCAACCCTTACAGCTTGGTTGTGGTGTAGCATGCATACCATTGACTATTATGGTGAAATCATGATTTGTGTTACATTTCTATTTTATGACATTTGTATATATTTTCCTTGTGTTCCCATTTGTGCACACATGCCCTGTGGTTGTACTTTATATTACTGTGGCCATGACATTAAATGTTATTTTTTATGTGTTGTGCATCTTTTCTTATGCCATTGGCTGTATATTTAGCCATTGGCATATGTTAACTTTGTAATACATGAGTCTGGTCCGCTTTCAAGGCTCCGATGTTCTGTTTGTCAAAATGTAAACCGTTTTTTTTTTTTTTGGTTTACATTTCTGTAGGCTTACACTACACCTACGCCACTTCATGAATCGCTATGTGCCTTCATTTGCATGCTGCAGTACTGCACATGGTGTGATTTGCATACCTACGCCGAGAGCTGCGCAGAATCCCTAAGCATCATTTTGGATTCAGAAAAATCCTGACTTTCCCAGTGGAAATGCTCTCTTAAGGTATGTAAAGTTTCCCCAAAAGAAAAATCCTCAGGGGAAGAAACAGAGGGAATGGAATCCTCTGCATCAGAGTCCTCATAAGTAGGTATGGACAAATCCAGGTCATTAGAAGAGTGAGAAGAAACAGAGTCCTGTTCAGAAGATTCATAGTCAAGTTCAGCCCTAGGCCTCTTGGAAGGGGGGGGGGTTGACTACCCCTGATTAGAGTAATTAAATCTTCAGCCATTTTGATCATTTGTTTTTTAGGCATAGGGGCCTGAACATGTGGACTGGGCATTGTTTTTTTAGACATAGATCGAGATTTAGGTCTTAGTATTGAAGGTGGAGTCAGTTTAATATGCAAGTCTGTAGGCCTGAATACACCCTCAGAAGCCGATGCCTGCACAGCTGCTCCGGATCCATCCAAGGTAGAGACATCCGCGGGTTCCATAGGTGAAGCATCTTGCTGCATACCGGACTCCGAATGGGTCTCAGTAGAGGCCTGCGAATCAGAAGCACCTCACTGAGTACCAGTGAACTGGCGACTGGCTTAGGAGAAGCGTCTTTGGCAGTTTTGGACCTCAACGGCCTTTCTCTGTCTTTTTCTTTAAGTTTTTTCGGTATTCCGGTAGTCGGATGGCTAACTGATGTCATTTCTGGATAATTAAACCGAGAACTGAAATATTTAGAAGCAAAAATGTACCGATGACGGATAGTGCGCTGATTAAATAAAGCACAAAACTGACAGCAAGGTATGTCGTGGTCACGGCCTAGGCAAGGAATACAGTACAAATGAAAATCCTTATGAGGTATTTGCTTCCCACAAGTAATACAATTATTAACTTTTACTGACATCGGTAAGGAGCAAGAAAAAGTTTCCCCAATGGGCTACTTAGCTTTTAGTTGAAGACTTCAATTCTGAAACTCAAAAATGAAAATTTCAGGAGTTGGCCGACCGGCACTTGCGAACTGGTGCTGCTTTGGGCACCTCGTGGCAAGAAAGACTGATGTAATGGCGTCGGCTGCATGTTTTATACCCCTGATGACCTGACATCATGGAAGAAGGGACAACAACCAACACAGGACCCAAGACTTTGTTAATCAGGCTGACTGAGGGCAACTTGCCAGTAGATTACCCAAATGTAATGACTGCAACAGTGAAACACGAAGAACATCTATGGACTACAAAACAGTGATAAACCATTCAATGACAGACTGGTAGCAGAGAATCAGAAAATTAATCTAGGCCAAATTAAAAAAGAGAAATGGCCTGCACTTATTAAACTAATATTTGAAGCAGGGGTAGATACAAGCCCTTCATACTTAGTCATCAGGAGCTATAACATTTTGGTGAATCAGTACAAAAGAGGATGTATACAGTGAAGGATTGCATGGGAACAAGCCTTTTGCCTTAAAATATTGGTAGAGGAATAGTGTCAAAATAATCATATGCACCAGGTATGCTGCAAGTTCACATAGATAACAGCTTCTTTGGATGAAATTGTTTGCACAAGTATTTTTATACACCTGCAGAGTCATATTAGATATTCCCAGGGTCATTTCCAACTTGCTGGAGATGTGGAGAGATGATGATAGGAGACAGGCGGCACATTTGCCATACGTTCTGAACTTGAAGCATTCTGGGAGGATGTTCAGAAACTAATACATGTTTTATGGTCTAAATGTACAAACTTAAGTGCATCCTTAATGTTAAATGTCTTCTGGTGATTTCTCTAGCTGAACAAGAAAAGAGGTGAATTTGCTAAATTTGATTTTTCTAGACACCAAAAATGTATCACAAGAAATTGGAAAAGTAAAGCCTGTCTCAAAATAGAGGAGCTCAAAGCTTTACTCAATGATTTTTATAAGAAGGAGTGGAGTTCAGTTTAGGGTAAAAGGAAATGAGAGGTTTCCAACAAAATGAAGTGTGGTGCAGGCTTTTTCATCCCCCCCCCAATGAGATATAGACTAGGCCCTAAAATGAGAAAAGCATGTGAGGACATAAAGCGTTAATCAGTGGACTGCCTCACAGTAGAGCTGTTTTTCTCTACTAAACTATAGGTTCTGATTTTCTTTGACTTTTCCTTTGTAAGGTTTGAATAAATCTTATTAAAATTTATTTACTGAAATCAGTTATGTTTAATCTGCTAAGAAGTTTTGATAATGACACTTATGCAAAGTTAAAAGATGTTAACCTAGCTTGTTTTGAATTTTCTGTTTGGGAAAAAATGTCTATTGCTGTTAAGATGATAATACAATATTATTTATCCTAGTTCTGGACTGCTGTGCTTTTAATAGTTGAATATGATGGGTCTTTAAAAGTTGGAAATTTGTGAATAGTCACCAGGGCCTTAATAAAATTATATACATTTTAGATGTTATTGAGTTGTTATATGCATTTTCATGGATTTTTTTGGTTTATTTTAAATTAATAAAGTTGTTTTCAATAAATAAAAACACCATGTTAGGCTGTAGGATAAATTTAAATGCACATATTAAGGAGTACATTCCGACAGTTCAAGAAATGCAACAAAGAATTTGATAAGAATGCCTAACTTAGACAATTTAACCCAGGATACTAGGTACGCTAGCACTGCTGCTGTTCACAGGAAATAAGTTTCTGGCCAAATGACAAGGGAAACTTGAAGTGATAAAAAGAATAAATGCAGTAAACAATAACAAGATTTTCAAGGTAAGGAACATGTTCTGTGCTATATCAGAAATTGAGCAATATAGAAGGAAGCTATTCTACCACTGAAAGAAGGAGAGTGCCTAGCTACAAAGCAGACCTTTTCTGCACTGAAGTACTATTTGTTGGGCAGCAATACCATTTGGCAATGGATCATGCCCACTGCAATGTTTACGTAGGTAAACTGATAACAATATGAAATCATGCCGGTGGGCATTATTCCACCACATGCCTGGATTTGCCAAGAGAAATACTAATGATTGTTGAGGGCCCAAGTCCATCATTATGTGTCCAAACCCCCTGTTGTTTTGCTTGGAGGTAGGTTGTAACATGTTAGTTCTAATAAATATGTAATATGCCTTTAAAGTTTGTGCCACAGTGTGGAGCATGGGATCATTCCACCAGCAGTTAATTAGGTAAGCACTACATATTATCAAATACTGATTGTTGATTAATGTTGTATAAAAGGATGCAGTGAGGATAGCTAGACTGCAGAAGTTTATTCCTCAGCTGGTGGTTTAGAAGGGGTGATCTGGAGCTTTTCTAGAACACCTTAAAGGTATGGAGTGTGACAGCTCAGCACTTGTGAACTATACTTGGGGAAAAATCATCTAGAATATAGGGCTGTGTCTGGTCAAGGCCTGCATGCTGGGATTTTTTATAGGCAGCCTATTGCTGGAGGGGGCTGTGAAGCATTGATGAAAAGAAGCAACCTGCAGTTTTGTTTTGTTTCAATAGTATCTTGCTTTTCCTATCACTTTGTAAAAAACAAATCTGGGTGTTATACACATCTTGCCTCAAGTGTCTCCTTGGACTTTGCACCACACACATTTAAGAAGCCTTATACAATTTAGGAATGTAACTGTTAGTGTAGCCTATAACGTGTTTCCAATGAACTATGTGATACTTTGTGTTATTCACACTGTTGTGGCAGACTGTGTACCCATGTTTTGACAGTCAAATGGACACCCTGGTAGTCATGGGTTTTGGCTGGAGTGTTTATACCCTGTTAATTGTCATGTTATCCCTATACCCTGTTATCATGTGTTATGTTCTCCCTGTAGGTGCATTATTTTTTGCTTTCACCACCCTGCTGAGTGCAGATGCACACTCCAGGTGTGCTATATTAGGGTGGTTCTCCACCCTTCAGCATTCCCACCTCATACACCACTTATGTGTCTGGGTCTATATCATATATTCGAAGTTTGAAAACTTTGAACGTTAAATAATCAAATTTAAATGTTCGAAGTTTCAAACATCGAACATATGATTAAAAAAAAAAAAAGAAAGGGAACTTACCTGACTGTTGTAAAATTTCCCTTACTGCACTGTAGTGCGGGCTCGGATTTGGTACATTTAAAGAGCTGGGTGTGTGGGGGGCGCAGCCTACAACAGTTGGGTTTTTTTTTTTTTTTAATCATATGTATGATGTTTGAAACTTCGAACATTTAAATTTGATTATTTAACGTTCAAAGTTTTCAAACTTCGAACATATGATGTAGACCTTATGTGTCCTTATGCCAGGTATATGAACAATACACACTGTACTGGTTCACACATGGTGGTGCACTGCCTCACCAAGGTAGCATAGTTGCTACTCTTCATTTATATTATGTAGCAATCTCTGAATTGTTCTTATCCTTTGCTGTCACAATGGACCACACCATGTCTCTGTGACATCTGGGCTGTCATTGCACAGTAGGCTATCCAGAGTGGGCTATCCTTTGTGTGTGTATTCTTCCACTCCTTTTCCACAAGGTATTCAGTGCTGCATTCAGTATGCTAGGCTTCATCTATTACTTCCTTTGTGCTAACCGTCAGTTTGAGGTATTAAAGGACTGTAGGCCTGTTTTCACACTAACAGCACTGGAAGCAAGCCTAAAAAGAGACTGAAACTGCTTACTGCAAAATAAACTATTGACTTGGCTAAAACATCCATTATGATATGCAGTACCCTACAAAAACTTAATCAGAGACCTACTAGGCAGCTCACTCCTTACAGGCAACTACCAAAGATAAGCAGGAGTGCATCAACACCAAAATATTAATTTCCAACAGCATACTAAACAGGTAGTACATAAGATCTGATCTCCTAGAAGCTATCACACTTATCCCCATCAGAAGTCAAGAATGCAATAGCTAAAACTGTATTACTTTATGATCTTGATTATGTCCCATCAATAATTACCTTAAATTCAAAAAGTATATCTATTTCTTGTAAATTTATAAAAAACAAAATAGAGCTAATATACTTAACACAAACTACAAATATGGCTTAACCCTTTCAAAAACAAATGGTTGCCACTCACTGCCAAAACCACTTAGCTGTTAGGGTCTTGGTCTATAAGCTAATATATTCTGAATCATCTCCCCTCTAAAGTAAAAGAAAAATAAAATATCACTGCCTCCCCTAAAAAGTAAACAAATAAACAAGCAAACACAAAAAACACTCCAGCTACACTCTGTGCAATTGATTGTTATCTACATCTCCTTCTACTATTACAACTACTGAAAAGAGACATCTGCAAGATAGTACTACTAGATGACATACAATTCATAAACATACCGCTTATTTTGGAATAATGCTTTGGAAACTCAGGAAATTATTTCAGCTCCAGCCAGCTGGAGTATTATTTGGAAACCAAGCACTGTAAGAAACTTTCTACCAGGTGTACTCAGTGGAATAACTATACAAAAATACTCCCGAGATTTGAAACAATATAAACCTAGCACTGGCATTAACTGTTAGAATGAATAAATAAATAAATAAACAGACAAATTAATGAATGAATGAAGCTGTCTGCTCAAATAAATCTCTTAGACTTAGTAAATCAAGTAAAAAATCCAATCCAGGATATGTCGAATTTGCAGTTTTTTTATTAGTGAGCACAGACGAGCCATCCATAAGACTTAATGGGTAATACATTTAAGAACAATTACTTAGAAAGCAGTTGACACTGCTGTGGCGGTGCTGCGGTAGCGTTGTCGCCTCATAGCAAGACGTCCCGTTCGATTCTCAGCTAGAGCGTCTTCTGTGTGGAGGCATACATGAATGGGGCGTGCCTTCGTTGAAGGTTGTGCATCAGGGCTGGTAACCCGGTACGTAAAAATCCACTACCAATCATTAGCGGACCGGAGTTCCGCTGTGGCGACCCCTAACCGGGAAAAGCCGAAAGACACTTAGAAAGCAGTTGAATTGGGAGTGGTAAAGTTTCCACTGTAAATACAAATCAGTCCAGCTGTAGTAAAAACCAACCCCAACTCCTTCCCTTAAAATAAAGTAATAAAAAGGATTCAGGCTAACTTAAATGCCATGCTAGTCAACATTCCTAAAACTCTCTCTATTTATTGCATCCTCATAAAACAAAAATCATTAAATAGAAGAAGACAGGACACGACCACCACAGGATAGTGCATAAAATCCAAGTTTATTTTAGATGAATAAGCGCTTTCACGTGATCCCTCAGCACGCTTCTTCAGGTTTCACTATATCGTTTGTATCTCAGTGTTTAAATATACCATCATAATTACTTAATTGGAGTCAATCAATCCTAGATGCAAACAATTAAAATAATTGTATAAAACAATCTGCATTATCCATTGTGAGTTCTAGTAGAAAAAATTTTCATTTAAAACAAAACAAAAGTTAATCAACACACCTATTATATGTGATTCTAATATAAATAAAAACAATCTAACGCCCAAGCAAGCTAAAACCAAATCCATAATGCAAGCTAAACTCAATAATGTATAGAAACATCTCCCATAAATATATATATATATATATATATATATATATATATATATATATATATATATAAATGCTATGTAGCAATATAAATTAATTCATATTTTCTGTACATATACATATATATAATGAATATCAAAAACATATATATGAGTAACCTCAATGTAACTATGAAACAAGTTACATCATACTTATATATAGCTTAAATAATTAATGGTACTGAAAACGTTTCAACCATTTTATCTATAGTCATTAGTACTCATATAATATAAAATAGTCTATAAATATATGTATGTAGCTCCTATATATAAAGATACAAAAAATAAAAAGCAACAATATTTATTCAAAACATATAATAACATGTAAATAAAGCATTTAAAACAAAATCAAAATCAATTGTGTTTTAAACCCATAAAAGTACTACTTAAGAGCATCAAGCACAGGCTTAATGCTAATAAATTGGTTAAGACCAGGATCTACGTGAACTCGTAATTTAAAAATCCAACAAAGCTCAATAGATTCTAGGTAATTCATATTATTGCCTCCCCTCCTATTCTTTTTTACCAATTGTAACACCCTGATTTTAAAGCTATGATTAATATAAGATATAACATGTCTGGCTAATGCGTTCTGCTGATTCTTCTTTCTTATATCATAAACATGATTATACATTCTATCTTTTAATTTTCTTGAGGTCGTGCCCACATAAAACACCATACATTGTGTACAGGTTGCTAAATATATCAAGTTCTCATTATCACAACTGGCATGAAACCTAGGTGTAAATGTATAATCAATAGTAGGATGGATGAAACATTGTTCATCTGTGATGAAACTACACATCTTGCATCTATTGCAACGATATGTGCCTAATTTGATCGTTCTAGGTCTATCATGCTCGATGCAGGAATGTTCTCTACATAAAATTCTTTTGAGATTCTTACTATTTCTATACCTAAACCTAGGGGTGGCTCCTATAATATTTAGGATCATTGGATCGACAGTTAATACCTGCCAATTTTTCCTA
The DNA here is from genome assembly GCF_019279795.1 of Protopterus annectens. Classification (NCBI taxonomy): domain Eukaryota; kingdom Metazoa; phylum Chordata; order Ceratodontiformes; family Protopteridae; genus Protopterus; species Protopterus annectens. The sequence continues at coordinate 1,747,369,113 of NC_056733.1, forward strand.
ATAATATCTACTAGCTTACTGTTGTCATTAGTATATCTAGTAGTAAAAGTAACACTAGGACCATTGGATATATTTCTCCTTCCATAGGTATATCTAATTGTATTACTACTGCCTTCTCCTAGTCCATTTAGTACTGAATCCTTAATTTTACTTACCATGAAACTATTATAACCTCTATCTATAAAGAGGGTATGCATGGTATCCATTTGTGTCTGCATGGTCAAGACATCCTTACATAATCTAGTGATCCTAACAAATTTTCCCTTGACAATATTAGAAAATACAAATCTTGGATGCATGCTACTATAATGTAAGAGTGCGTTCTTCCAGCATGGTTTTCTATAGAGGGAAGTGGATATACAACCTCCTGTATCCTTTATTATACTTATATCCAAAAAATCCACTTTATCATATGAGAAATCCAGTGTGAATCTTAAGAAGTCTGTAGTTGATTCCAAATAGCAAATAAAAGCTTTCAGTTCTTCTATATCACCTTTCCAGAAGAGTAGTATATCATCCACAAACCTTCTGTAGAAAACCACCTGTGGATAGAACGCACAATTGAGCAGGAACCTGCTCTCCCAACAGTGTACTACAAGATTTGCATACGAATTAGCACATGGGGTGCCCATGGCGACATGCCACTTCTGCGCAAACAGCTTATCATTGAACATGAAGACATTATTAGTTAATACAATCTCTAAAAGTGTGCAGACAAGTATATGTTGTTCATTATTAATTCCTTGAGTTGAACATAAAACCTCCCTAACGGCTTCTATGCCATATTCGTTAGGAATTGAGGTGAACAGATTTTTAACATCTAAAGTTACCAATAAACAAGAAGGATCAATTCTACCACTGGTAAATCCAGCTAACTCATTAATTAGTTGGTAACTATCTTTTAAAATAATAGGTATGTTCCTAACCAAAGGTCCTAGTATACATTCAATATAAATTGATATTCTCTCTGTCACCCACCCATCCCCAGCCACTATGGGTCTCATCGGTGGGGGGGGAGATGTTCTTATGAACCTTGGGTAGGCCTTTTATGCATGGAATTAACGGAAATTCAACTAAAAAATAATTATATAGCTCCTGTGTGACCTGTCTGCACATCAAAAGATCATACAAATAATCATGTATTCTTGTAACAATTCTTGCAAAATGTTCTTGATTTATCTCCAAATAAGTGTTAGTGTCAAGTAACATACACAACATTGCTGTATTATAATCATTAGCATCCAATAGTACTACCCCACCCCCCTTATCAGCAGGTTTTATCACCAGATCTTCATTCAAGGATAGATTAACCAAAGACTGTTGTTGTTGCTTGCTCAGATTAAAATATGTGCATCTACGCCCTTGTTTCACAAAATATGCGTAATATGGTACGTAAAAATCCACTACCAATCATTAGCGGACTGGAGTTCCGCTGTGGCGACCCCTAACCGGGAAAAGCCGAAAGACACTTAGAAAGCAGTTGAACTGGGAGTGGTAAAGTTTCCACTGTAAATACAAATCAGTCCAGCTGTAGTAAAAACCATCCCCAACTCCTTCCCTTAAAATAAAGTAATAAAAAGGATTCAGGCTAACTTAAATGCCATGCTAGTCGACATTCCTAAAAATCTCTCTCTATTTATTGCATCCTCATAAAACAAAAATCATAATAATAAAATAAAATTATGTTTTCACCATATTAATGTACCCAAATCTTTTAACTAAAAATCACTTTTGGTTCTTCTTTAGATCTGTGCACAGTAGAAATTCCAAGTTTTACTTTCTGTCTAAATTGAATTGTCAATCAGAAGTAAGAAATGATGCAAACTACTAAAAATATTTCTAACTCATTTGTATTAACAATACTTCGATTCAATTCTAAGAGCAAAACACTTGTAAATTAATTATAAAAATATGGAAATATGAAGATAAATTAACACAAAACTCTGTGTTTAAGTCATATTTAAGTCTTACGTGTTATATGCTTTAGGTAGTTAGACAATGCAAGCTTTGTATGTAAAGAATGTACATGACAGTCTGCAGTGGAAACAGAAAAAATGTGTAACGTATGTTTCTGTTTAAAACCTATGAGTTTAAAATATAAACACACATGATGTGCACAAACTGGGGGTATAGAGGTGTAATTTCCAGTGTGTATCAATATATAAAAGTGTATATTATATGTGTAGCAAAAGTTTTAAATTCACTGTATGTTTGATGTCACAGAACCTTTGTGCCAGATATTTTGAGTTTTAACTCCAACTAAAATCTGCCTACTATAATTGTAAGTGCACTTGTTTTAATGATTCTTAAAACTCTGAAACAGCCCACTAAAGTCAAACAAGTTACAATCAAACGGAATGCTTTGAATACTGGATGATGTACAATTTCAACATCGGCACAAGAATATTAATATACTAAATGTATGCTATCTATATTTATGGGTCCCATTCAATTTATCAATACAGTAGAAAGATGAACATTCATTGATCAAACGTTCAGAATATCAACCTAGCTTTTGTGCCAATTGCCAGTATTTTGGGGGATTAGCAGTTTGCCCTTGTAATTGGCTAGGCTTAAAATGGCCCACAGGGCAGTTAGCCTACTACTAATCTATGAATCTATGAACCTATGAACCCAATGTGGTGCAATCTCTGAGTCTGTATATATAATATGCAGAAGGATGAGGGCCCTCCTACAGAAAAGCTATTTTTGTGTGTCTATGCATTTCTTAATGTATTGTGATGTTCAATATTTGACTTTTGAATCTTTGAATTCCAGTATTGTGGTTTGTCAGTCTTCTGAACTAGATCTGTATTTTATTGAAATGAATAAAAAGATTGAACGGAAAAACATTTAAAAAATGATCGAACCAATTGAAAAATGGAAAAATTAAAAGAGCACATCTTTTTTGCAGGTGGCAAGCCCCCCAGCACCCTCCAGGTGGGGGTGTAGTGCCCCCCCTCCTGATTACATATACCAAGAGATTGCACAACAGTGAAAAAAGGAGAATTTCCCTTTGCCTACTCAACGCAGATCTCAAAGCATGTTTGACCAAACACAAGTCAATGAATGCCATTTGATGCTATTTGACAAAAACTGCATTTGAATTAAACATATACACACTATATATTTTAATTAGTGTATGAGTCGTTATATATTTGTTTTTGAATATTTATACTGTTTAGTTATTCATAAACAGCATAGTATAACATTTATTCTCAAGTTAACAAAACGGAATATATTTACAGTGTTTGTTCATGTCACCGTCTGTTACTTTGACTGATATCTGGCTTGAGTTGTGAGTGAAAAGGGACTTCAAACCAGATCAGCTACTCAATAACTAAATAGCTGGTAAGAGTACACACACATACACACAAGCACACACGCATGCACACACACACACACACACACACACACACACACACACACACACACACACACACACACTCTCTCTCTTTGTCTTTCCACACTCCCTCTTTCTCTTATGCATCTGGCTACCTAGCTCTTCCAAAACCAGTAACTAATCAAACTTCTGAAAAGCAAAGGGGACTGGTAGTCCAGATTATTATCCAGGGTCCCTTCAATAGTTATTTTAATAGTTTAAAAGTGTAGTCAAACTGAGTCTTTTACCAAGCTGTTCCTTCTCCTTTGCATTGAATACAATACAATAAATACAACTAAAATATTTTATTTCTGCTGTGAATGTTATTATAGTTGCACAGCATGTCCCTTCCAACCTCAGCATTCATTTCAATGTTTTAAAAAGATAGAGGAGTCAAGCAAGTCTGCAGGCCATGCTGTTTGTCCAGGTCCTTCATCAGGTCTCACTAACCTTGAAAAACATGCAAAACATTGCAAGATACTATTTAGACTATTACAGTCAAAGCAAATGAAGAAGAAAGGAATGGCAGAAAGAGCAGGAGTTACAGTTCTAATGAAATCTGATAGGCAAAGGCAATCTGGCTAAAAACACAGGTGCCAACACCTCAGCAACAGAGACAACAATTCAGAACCGACAGCTTCAGGATGCATGATGTTCAAGTTGTATAAGGCAGGATAAAAGGGCAACATGCTTTTTAGATGCAAAACAATGCAGGGAATACAAGAGAAACTAGATGTACCAAGGTATGGCAGTAGACAGGCACTCCTGCTACCAAATGTTGAGCTGGACTGGCACCACTGTTACCAAATGTGGAGCTGGACTGACACTACTGCTACCAAATGTGGAGCTGGACTGACACTACTGCTACCAAATGTGGAGCTGGACTGGCACCACTGCTACCAAATGTTGAGCTGGACTGACACCACTGCTACCAAATGTGGAGCTGGACTGACACTACTGCTACCAAATGTTGAGCTGGACTGGCACCACTGTTACCAAATGTGGAGCTGGACTGACACTACTGCTACCAAATGTTGAGCTGGACTGACACCACTGCTACCAAATGTGGAGCTGGACTGACACTACTGCTACCAAATGTGGAGCTGAACTGGAACCAGTGCTGCCAAAAGTAGAGCTTCTACTGGCACCCCTGCTACCAAATGTGGAGCTGGACTGGCACCACTGCTACCAAATGTGGAGCAGGACTGGCACTACTGCTAGCAAATGTGGAACAGGACTGGCACTACTGCTAGCAAATGTGGAGCTGGAGTGGTACTACTACTACCAAATGTGCAGCTGGACTGGCACTACAGCTACCAAATGTGGAGCTAGATTGGCACTACTGTTACCAAATGTGGAGCTGGACTGGCACTACTGCTGCTAAATGTGGAAGTGGACTGTAACTACTGCTACCAAATGTGGAGCTGGACTGGGACTACTGCTGCTAAATGGGGAGGTGAACTGAAACTACTGCTACCAAATGTGGAGCTGAACTGGCACTACCACTGCTAAATGTGGAGTTGAACTGCCACTACCACTGAATACATCATATCTGGAGACTCATCACACTTCAGAGGCATTCATGATTCCCTGGTATTTAGAAAGATAAAATGACCCACACCTAGCCATAAGTACAACACATAGTAGATGAACATGAAAAAAGAGAAAGAAGAACATTACATTTTAACTGTTTTATTTAGCCTGGCATTACCCCTGCCTTAACAATTGCTTTTCTGTTAATAGCTTGGCATTACTCCTAGTTTCACACATGGGTTATCCACAAGATAGGAGATGGAGAAGAAAATATTTTGTATTATGACTTACATATCTCAAGCACGACCTAAAAGAACAGATTACAAACGTGATCAGCCTTATGTGAGACTACAGGCAAAAATAGTAAGTTAAATTCTTCTCTACTCTTGAGTTTGCCTTCAGTTTTTCCTTTGTAAGATTTACATGAGAGTCACATTATTGACAAAATATCAAATGTTAAAGTTTATCAAGCAGTCAGCACAGAGGATTAAGGCTATGGACTCTTAAGCTGCTTCCTGGTTTGAATCCATTACCCACCATTTGCCTATTGCATAATTCTGATCAAACTGTTTAACCAAAGGATGCTCCTAGTTTGTGTTGAAAAGTATGTTTTCTTCCAGTGGGCTTATCCTGTCTAAAAAAAAGTTATAGACTTTTTCTTTCCAAGAAAATAAATAAGCAGATGTACCCTTACAGACTTTCTCTTTCTCAGAAAATATATGTGAACATATCTTGTTTTACCAGAGTTCTGAGAAAATTAGTCTAGTAATTTTGTGTTACTTCCCCATGGAGGCTGGGATTCATAAAAGTTACCATGAAGTCTACACTCAGTGTAAACCTACTGTATCCTTAATGAGTGAATAGACAGCACAAGCAATGTGGTAGGGATGTTATGGAATACTGAAAGTATATGCAGTGCACACTTAGCGATAACCTTTATGAATCATGCTCATGGACTGTCAGTACCTCTAGTAATGCTTGGCCTCAGTACATAGGACAAAAAGTTAAGTGGTACAAATCTTTAATTTTGCTGGGAGGTTTTCTTTAGGCAGCCAGTCAGAAGAATATTTACATCAGCAAGGAAAGCTAAGCAGGATGCTTAATCAGGAAGGAAAGGCATTACAAATATCAGGGCAGAATGCCATCTGAGTAACAATATTCAATACGTGGTGTTAATATATGAAGAAGGGTTAGCAAGTATGAAGGTGTTGTCTGATAATAAATGCCTAGTGGCTGGGACACTTCACCTTTGTAACCCCATGGTCGCACAACAAATGAAAAAAGAAAAATTATTACAACAAAATCACTGCCAGCACATACACATACAGAAAACACAACGTCAGTGATTTCTTATAAATGACAGCACTCAGAGAGTTCAGTTAATGAGTTAAAGTCTATCAGTTGGAATCACCTTACACCTGATGAGTAGTAGGAAAGCTTGCTCAGACAAGCATGTATTCCTGCCAGGGTTTAAGGGAAGGCGTTGGTACTTGTGCAGGAAGTGAACATGGTCCACCTCAACCTTGTGAAGAGCCTTATGTGTTAAGGCAGCAGAAGCTGAGTGGTATCAGAAGGCCAAGAAGGCCACACTGACAGAGGCTGCTGAAGAAAAACATAACCATCATACAGTGGTCAGCTGGATGGACAAAGTATAGGATGGATAAACCCTGGAGATTCAAATAAGCACAGATATTCTCTTGAGAACATCTCGTGTTTGCTTCTCAACTCCTATGTCCAAAACAAATAATATTGTATTCCATGTGAGGCTGGTCCAACTGAACCATGTGAAGAGCTTCATGTGTTAAGACAGCAGAAGTTGAAAGGTATCAGCAGGCCAAGAAGGCCACAGTGACAGAGGCTGCTGAAGCAAAACATCTGGCATATTGTAAATATTGGGAAGCCATGGAGAAAGACTATCGGGTAGCTTCAAAGAACCTTAAAGCTATACAGTACCTTAGAAACTCTTTCAGAAGCATTATTTTCAAAGGTAGCACTTCACTAGACACAAATGTTATGCAGTCATTATTTCTAAATAAAGCCCACACTCTGGCACAAAGTCTGAGGTATACTGTGGGAATGTACATATACGTGAAATGCCTACAAAACAGCATATTAATCTAGCTATCAAGCCCATTAGCAAAGCCACTATATAACATCTCCATCAGATTCTCCATTTTTAGTTTTGAGATAAGTTCTTGCCCATGCAGCAGTAACTCTTGTAGGCATAATTTCCTCTTCTATTTACTTCTGAAGGTGATAAACAAAGAACTCTATCCAAATGCATACAGTATATGAGTACCTCTTTCCAGTGCTCTTTCCATCATTGTAAGCTTCCCTTTAGCATTCCATAGTACTCTGTAGGTGCTATAATGCTTGTTATAAACCTTCTCTTATCTTTTTCTGATCCTTCAATAAGCATATGCAAGTTTTTCAACTTTTCCTCTGTAAAAATCTGACTCATCAACATAAACATCACTGGTCAGTTTCTATTATGTTTTATCCCTTTCTTTTTGTAGTCTCCCAATATAAACAGCCTAAGTCCTGATGAGAAATAATCACAGACTTTACAAAAAAAAGAGAGAAGCAGGAGAACATCCCTTATTTATCTAATAATTATTTTTGCACCTGTCTGCTGTCTCTTCTGCAATGTATTTGTAACTATTCAGTTTCATATTATAATTAAACACAATAATGACTATGACAGAAAGTACTTTTTGGCACCTGGTGCACCCTTTTGATTATATTTTCTGCTTTATTCTTAGATTTCTGCATCACCATTTATGTAACTCAACAGCTCCTGTTACTGAGTCCTAGTGTACAGACACTGGACAATATCTGTTCTCAATATCCACAATGAATTAGCAGAAGCCTTTCTTTACCTTCGTGGCTGGATTGTGTTGATTGGCTGCTGGCTAGTGGTGGCTAGTTCTTTTGTGCTTTTTTTAAAAAAAGTTGTCTAAGGTTGTATCTTTTGGTATTTAAGCCCTATCTTTGAGAGGATTTCTGTCTATACACACTGAGCAGAGTGGAGGAGGGGCGTTGACTACAACTCTGATCTGAGATATATAAGTATCCTGTTTTGTTGGCTTATTTATACTGATTATTGCTTCTAGCAATTTATATATAGCACTTTTTATTACCTGCTGCATATTTTTTACTGTATTTTATTGATGTTAACTAATCTGCACGGGTAACTGATTTGTTTGCAGTTAAAAGCAATCTGTAGAGTCTCTTTGCTCATTTATCTGTTTAAAAGCTTTCATTTAGTGGTTCACTGCTGTCATAAAGATTTCTGTAGTGTTTACTGTCTAAAGAGTGTAGGCTAATAGCTTTAGTATTGTCCCAGTTCAGATTTGCTGGCTCAGGGCCTGATTGTCTTTGCAGTGATTGTTCAGAGCACATGAACAGGCCATCTTGAATTAGCAGAAGCCTTTCTTTACCTTTGTGGCTGGGTTGTGTTGATTGGCTGCTGGCTAGTGGAGGCTGGTTCTTTTGTGCTTTTTAAAAAATAAAAGTTATCTAAGGTTGTATCTTCTGGTATTTAAGCCCTAACTTTAAGAGGATTTCTGTCTATACACCCTGAGTAGAGTGGAGGAGGGGCATTGACTTCAACTCTGATCTGAGATATTTAAGTATCCTGTTATTTTGGCTTATTTATACTGATTATTGCTTCTAGCAATTTATATATAGCACTTTGTATTGCCTGCTGCATACTTTTTACTGTATTTTATTGCTGTTAACTAATCTGCATGGGTAACTGATTTGTTTGCAGTTAAAAGTATTCTGTAGACTCTCTTTGCTCCTTTATCTGTTTAAAAACTTTCATTTTGTGGCTCACTGCTGTCATAAAGATTTCTGTAGTGTTTACTGTCTAAAGAGTGTAGGCTAATAGCTTTAGTATTGTCCCAGTTCAGATTTGCTGGCTCTGGGCCTGTTTGTCTTTGCAGTGATTGTTCAGAGCACATGAACAGGCCATCTTGAATTAGCAGAAGCCTTTCTTTACCTTCTTGGCTGGATTGTGTTGATTGGCTGCTGGCTAGTGGGGGCTGGTTCTTTTGTACTTTTTAAAAAAAAAGTTGTCTAAGGTTGTATCTTCTGGTATTTAAGCCCTAACTTTGAGAGGATTTCTGTCTATAGGCACTGATCAGACTGGAGGAGGGGCGTTGACTACAACTCTTTTCTGAGATATATATAAGTATCCTGTTTTTTTTGGCTTATTTATACTGATTATTGCTTCTAGCAATTATAAATAGCACTTTTTATTGCCTGCTGCATACTTTTTACTGTATCTTATTGATGTTAACTAATCTGCATGGGTAACTGATTTGTTTGCATTTAAAAACATTCTGTAGGCTCTCTTTGCTCCTTTATCTGTTTAAAAACTTTCATTTTGTGGCTCACTGCTGTCATAAAGATTTCTGTAGTGTTTACTGTCTAAAGAGTGTAGGCTAATAGCTTTAGTATTGGTCCCTACTCTCCCTCCCTGTTGGTGCCCCTACTGTAAATTTGATCTGGGACACTCCTCCCAGTCTAGTGTCATTAGCTCATTCTACCTAATACAGAGAGAACATTTGAGAAGGCCTTCTGTTCCTCCTTTCTCCCTTTCTTAAAAAAAATTGCCTGAATCTCCTTGTGTTCTGACTGTGCTTCTCAAACATTTTGGAAATATAGAGTATATTTTAGTGCATTTATTATAACTGTATTTGCCTTAATATTGCTACAACTCAAGTGCTGTAGGTTGCACTGCGTCCGAATTGTTTGTGTGTTTTAGCTACTTTTCTGTATATATAGACTTCTCTGTATATGTAGACTAGCTACTTATCCTATTGTATTACTGCCTCTTAAATCGTTTTTCAGTTGTGCACTTAACTTGCTTCATTTAAAATGTTTTAAATTGCTAATTTTGTAGAGTTTTAATTGCATTTACTGTTTAGGACTACACACTCAAGTGTGTTAGCCTTTTCTGTGTTTATTTACTGTATTATTGCATTGTTTAGCCTGTTTTAACCAAAAAAAATACTATCCTGTTTGCTCGTTTCCCAACTTTCCTAGCCAGTCCAGATCCCAGGCTTTGCTTGTCTTAGGACTTTATTTTCTGTGTTCAGAGCTATCCAGACCTTGCTGTGGTAGAGGTAAGTCCTACTGCTTACCAGTGGGAGTGGTGAGCACTGTACTGCCTAACACTAGAGGAGTGGTTTCCAGCTCTGAAATTGTAATTTTATTAGCCTTTTTGGGCTGATTTCTATTCCTTTCAACTTTCTTCCTTAACAATGCGTGTGTTTGCGCATTTTTTGCATCATGTAGCACCGCGGGGCTACAGTTAAACTATTCCAGGTTCCAGAAAGCCAGCTCTTCAAATTTTCCCTTAGAACAAGCTGGTTTCTCAGTAGTAGCACTAAAATCTGAACTCCTGTGACTAGCACTTGCTGTAGAACCTGCTGGAAAGCACTAGGAAGCCTGAAACTGATACAAGCACTCAACTTTCCTTGTCAATAAGGAGAAATTAATTGTAGGCACTAAACAGCCTATAATTGCAAAGTACCTTGCAAAGGTAAGGGAAAACAGCTCTTGTACTTTACAAAAAAGCACCTAAACAGGCATGTCCAAGCGTTTGCTTCTGGTGATTTCTCCTTTCCACCTGTTGAATCTGGGCATACTGGGGCAATGCGGCAACTGCCTCATGTACACAGACAACCCTCTCCTCCTACCACCCAACACTACAACCTGCGAGAGATGCACTTACATAGCCAAACTGGAAGCAAAGCTCTCTCCAGCCAAGATTGTGCTAGACAGTCAAGAGGAGAAGGTTAACACCTGCACTACACCTCAAGCAACTCATAGCCCTTCAAAACCCATGCCATCAACACTCACACATAGCAACACTAAACCCACATATGCGGAGGCCCTTAACATTAACCTACCCAAGCAACAAGGACCTCCGAAGCTGAAACACAAGCAAACTCCAGTCACAGCCAAAGTGACATATAGCTCACAACACCAGTCTGCCACCCAACAACAGCCCCTAAGGCAAGACAATGTACCCAACACTTTAGTCATAGGTGACTCTATAGTCAGGCACACTGATGTCCCCCTCACCAGGCTGAACAAGGAGAAAATTACAGTCAGCTGCCTGTCGGGTGCCACGATCCACCACATAAGACATGCACTCAAGTCATCCCGGGCTATGTACTACATGAACTACAAAATAAACTGGCACCTCACCTAAGTGTCATGTTTAATCATAGCCTCACCTCAGGCTTCATGCCCACTGAGTGTTGCATGGCTACAGTTATCTCACTCCACAAGGGGGGATCGACCTTGGATCCCAGGAACTACCATCCCATCAGTCTGACGAGCCTGATCTGCAAGGGCATGGAACACATTATCATGGAACTTATAAACAAAGACATTGTCAACCTTCAAACACTGGACCCCATCCAGTTTGGGTTTGTGAAGGGCCAATCTTGTCTCTTGAACCTGACTGACTTCTTTGAATCAATCTCCAAAGCTGTGGACAAGGGTAAGGCAGTCCACACAGCCTATATGGAACTCGCCAAGGCCTTCAACACCATCCCCCACTCTGGAATCATAGATAAACTTACTAAGCTGGGCATAAATCCCTACATCACTCAATGGGTTGCCAACTGGCTTACTGACAGAACCCAGACTGTAAAAGTAGCCGACTCCAAATCTAGCTCCAGACAAGTGACAAGTGGAGTACCTCAGGGTTCAGTCCTGGGGCCACTCTTGTTTGGCATCTACTTCTCTGATGTAGAGGCCAACACTAAGGGACTCTGGCTAACAAAGTTTGCAGATGACTGCAAACTGGGAGCCATTATTGAATCCCCAAATGATGTGGATATTCTACAAAAGAGCTTTACAGAAACAGATGCCTCATGCCAGAGCCATGGGCTCAAGCTTAATACCAAAAAATGTACAGTTATCCCCTTTGGAAAAAAACATGTACCCATGAATTACCACATAGGTGGCAGTACACTAAACATCAAAACTGTGATGAGAGACTTAGGGACACAGGTGGACAGTGGTCTCACCTTCAATAACCACATTGCCACAACAGTCAGGAAGTCCTTCTATGTGGCATACCTCATCACTAAGGGCTTTTCATCCAGAAAAAAGAAGGTCATTGTCTCACTGAACTCATCCCTCATTAAACCCATTACAGAGTATAACGCCCCATTTGGTATGTACCTCACAAGACATCTGCAACAGCTGGAAAGGCCACAGAAATACCTCACTAAAAGAATCACAGGCCTAAAGCAGAAGCCATATGCTGACCATCCAAAAAACTCCATCTATACTCTGTGGCATATCGTCTACTCAGAGGCGATCTCTGCTTAACATACAAGGCCATGACAAACCCTGAGCTGTTGGACATGCTCCACTTAAAGAAATCCCAATCCCTCAGAGCCACATGCTCCAGGGATCTAATCCTTGTCATCACAATGAACAAAACATGCTGGAGGGATAGGTTCCTGACCCAGAGACTTCCCATACTCTGGAATAGACTTCCCATACATGTCAAGCAGACCGCCTCCTTGGCTCTCTTCAAAAGGACCTTGATGATTGGATGGGAGATAGGAAATTCACCCCGGGGATCATGTCAGTCACCCTGCAAGACAGGGGTCCAGGGAAGTAAATATTGTGGGAAGAAATACTCAGGGAATTGTTATGGCTAGGCTTGTAAAGGACCTAGGGTTGATAGCCTAGTACTAACCTATGAACCTATGAACAAACTCTCTCCAGCATCTCATAACTGGTCATTTGTTTACAGATATTGGTATCCAGGCACTTCTCTTTAAATTCAAAGCAATTTATCATAACATGTTGGAAACTGCTGGGCTGGTAACAGAGAGCCCTATAATATATACACAAACCCCCTCCAAAGCTGCACGTTTCCAATCATCATCTGTGCTATGTCACACAGAAACCTATCCACAGTTTAACAGACCATAACTGCTTACAAGCTTTGAGGCAATACAGAGAATTAAGCATTAAAAAGGAAATACTCACTCCTGCATCCATGAGTGCTAAAACAACATCCTGCAGAGTACAATGTAGTTACTCGGCTGAAAGAACTCACAGAGTCATAGTAACTTTTTAGAAATTCTTTTTTTTTAAATTTATTATTAATTTACATTTGTTGACCGGGAGTGTCCGACTGAACATAGGTCCATTTTCAGCAGAGGCCCGGGGAGAAAAGCTCCACAGTTAAAATAAACAGACAGTAGTTACATTGGATTACATAGCGATTAACAATTTAACATAGCAATTACTTACAATATATTTACAGATGAAGAACATAGTACATCAGTAGACAACTAGAATCTTTATCTGTGAAGTACATAACAGACATAAGCAAATGTTTCAATAAGAAGTTCCTGCTGTATAATAAGTACTAGGCTTATGAGCATCTGAGCTTGCTATAATCAAGGTAGTTAGTGGAGTGGAAAGAAAGGTAGTGGTTGGATGGGGTGGGTGATATTAGAGTGGGAGGTGCAAGGGCATAGCCAGCATGTTTTTAGGTGCGCTTTTAGTAAAATTTTGAAGTGGGTGCATGATGGTATGGAGGTAATTGTGGGTGGGAGGGAGTTCCATAATTTGGCTATGGTGCAAAAGAAAAGTGCTTCACCAGCAGAGTTATTGGCTTTAGTGATCTGCAGATGATTTTTGTTGCTGGATCTTAGTGGTCTGATGGTGCGATAGGGTTGGAGTAGATTCTTGAGGGATGGGACATTTAGTGGATGGTTTACTAGTTTGTGGGCGAGTGAGAGCTGATACCACTGAAGGAGGTGAGGGAGTTCAAGTCAGCCCAGTTCAGCAAGTGAGAGACAGTGGTGACTACAGTAGGATGCCCCTGTGGCGAATTTGGCGATTTTATTGTAGCAGGTCTCTAGCTTGTTTAGATTGCATTGCCTTAGGTTGGTATATACTGGAGAGGCATAAAGTAGGGTGGAGATGAGGTGGGAATTTGCTATTGAAATCTTTGCTGCTTTGGTGAGAAGTTGCTTATTTCTGTATAATGCTCCTAGTGTTTTGTGGACTTTTTTTATGGTCATGGATATGTGAATGTCAAATTTTAGTTTACTGTCTATTTCCACTCCTAGCAATTTGGTGTGTTTAGTTGGGTATATAGTGGTGTTGTCTTTTGCTGTGATGTTAAAGTGAGAGTTGTTTTGAGTATGTTTGGTGGGTTGGAAGATGAGTAGTTTAGTTTTGTTTGGGTTGAGTATTAGTTGGGCATCGGATAACCAAGTTTCAACAGAGGAAAAGGCTTCCTGTGTGACGTTTTGCAGTTTGGGTAGGGACTGGGCTGAGCAGATGATGGTTGAGTCATCTGCGTATTATATGAGTGTGCCATGTTTGGTGGCAGAGTCTAGATTATTGGTGTAAACAGAGAAGATTAGGGGTCCAAGGATGGATCCTTGGGGAACCCCTATGGAGACAGGTAGTTGGGGAGATATGTCATTCTGACATACAATGGATTTTTGGTGGTCAGACAGGTAACTCTGAAACCAGTTGGTGACTGATTGAGAGAAGGATAGGTTATTGAGAACAGAGATAATTTGTTTGCGTGGGACCATGTCAAATGCTTTAGACAGGTCTAGGAAAGTAGCAGAGGAGAGATAGCCATTGTTTTTATGCTGAAGGATAGTGTTAGTAAAGGAGAGTAAGGCAGTGGGGGTGCTATGGTTTGGTCAGAAACCATGCTGAGTATTGGAAAGGAGGTTGTTAGTAAGGAGGTAGTCTGACACCTGAGAGTGTATGCATCTCTCTAGTATTTTGGAGAGTGGAGCGAGAATAGCTATGGGGCGGTAATTGGTTATTTTTTTTTAATTTGTCCTTACTGTATGCCCAAATTGGCCAACTAGAATATTAACACTCACACATCACCAACTGTCTCCCTATTTGCTAACAACAGACAAAAGAATTTTCTGGATGGCACAATGAAGCAGAGGTTAGTGTTGCTGCCTCTTAACTCCTGGTTATCCAGTCTGATTCTTGGTTGGGGTACCTTCCATATGGAGTGTGCAAGTCCTCCCTGTATCTTTGTGGGTTTTCAACAGGTGCTCCAGTTTCCTCCTACATATCAAAGAAATGTACCAGTTAGATTACCTGGAGACTACTCTGCAGAAGGAGTGTGTTCATGCTTCCTATGATAGACTGGCATCCCTTCCAGATGCAGACCACCTTATGTACACAGTTTGTAAAGATAGGGTCTGGTCCCTGCACTCATAAATATGATTGTGACAATGTGAGGTATTGCCAGCTATGCTGGGAGAAGTAAGGCAGTGGATGTGTAACATACACCAGCACAGCTAGCTGGAATTTAGTAAAAAAATGTTATTTGAATATCAAACTGATTTGTACAGATGCTTGTGTTGAAAATGGATTTGTAAAGTTGCTTGTGTTAAAACTGTACCATCCATCAGTGGGTTCTGACTGTATTGTGACTAAATTAAATATATATATGTTAACAGAGCATACTAGACGAGAAAAAGTTCATTTCAGCTCTAGCTAACTTTGGAAAATAGTAAGAAATTAAATTACTGGGCCTAGACCATAAAGATGTTATCTCACAATTTTGAATAAAGCCAGAGACACAACGTCTGTAAGAAGCATGGTTTGTTAGTCTCTGTAGGAGGAGTAGAAGTTTGTAATTGTTTTATGACTTCCAGAAGCTGCACTAGATTTGAGCAATGCTCTTGTGTGTGTATTATTGACATGTAGTTGTTAAATTCTGGCAGTTTCTAGCAATGGGGGGGGGGGTTGTGATGTCATTCTGTAGAGAAATAATGTTTTAATATAACGTGAGACAGAAGTCTCAGGGTAGTCTGTTTCTTGGAACCTGTCTCAGGGTAGTCTGTTTCTTGGAACCTGACATAGAAGGATCCATCATCCATTTTTTTTTCATCTTACTTTTAAAAATCTATTACAAGACCACCAGTTATTGGAGAGCCAACATTCTGAATCTCAGCAGCTATCTTGGGATTAGTGCTTCTGTTTTCTCCTAGTGAGAGAAGGAGCACAGGGACATTATTTCCTGGAGACTGCTGATCACCAGAAAGTCCAGTCATATGCTCATATGCTTCATATGTGACAGCTTGGAATTTGTGCTTATATTTTGCTCCTAGTGAGAGAAGGAGCAAAGTGCACTGATTCCTGACTGTTTCTGGTTGGACAGTGAGTGTCTGTGCTTAACAGTCCTGATTGGTCTGGTTGCTATTAAAGGCATCTTCCAGGAAACTACCAGGAAAAAGCTACAACTAGCCTACAGACACTTGCATCATCTGGGACAATGCAGTGGATCACCAAACAGGCTGTGGCCTGCTTCTCATCTTGGGATCGGTGCTAATGATTTGCTTCTGGTTGGAGAAGAAGGAAAGGGGCATTGTATCCCAGCAGAGTGAAACTGTGGTGAGACCAGCAGTAGTAGTAGTAGCCAAGCAGTAGCCATTCATGAAACTCCCTTTTTTTCATCATGCTTGACAAGCTAACTCTTCGTTTTCAGTAAGTACTGCGTGATTTGTTTCTAATTTCAGAATATCTGCCTAAATACTTCATCCTTAATTTTTCAGGGACTACATATTAGTTTCCCCTCAGGTGTTTGGCTGTGCCCTGTACAGACTCAGACACCTTGAGTGACATTTTTCCTGTAAAAGCACAATTTAAATTTCTCCAATACCTGTTTGCACACAGGACAACTACTTTGCAGTGATAAGTACTGGTCCCAGAGTTGCAAACCGAATACTCCTGACATTGCTTTATATTCTCACTCCAGCTATCTAATCAATAAAAAAGGGTGTTGCCATTGATATCAACTTTCCCACTGTCTCATTTACTGGCTTGGTGGATATAGGCATCCTGAGGCAATGTAGAAATTGTCTAATGTTTACTGACAACTAGTTAATTCTCAAACAAACTGATATGGTATGTGAAAGACGTATTTACACAATGTCACTGGAGGCAAAGCTCTCACATAAAAGTACTTCTAATGTCAATAAGGTTGTCAGTAGTACATACACTGCACCCATCACACACAATTCAAAGCAGACATATAGACCCTCATATGCTGAGGCACTTAAAATGTAGCCTTCCTAAAACACAAAGACCTCCTAGACAAAGTACATGTAACAAGTACCCTTAGCATCCCCAAATGCACTTTTTCAAAACAACACCCACATCAACACATACAGCCACATTTCATGGAGCCTCTACCTCTAAGCCCATAAGACAAGACACCACACAATCCAACATTCTGGTCACTGGAGACTCCATCGTGAGACACACTGATGTCCCTCTCACCAGGCTGAGTAAGGAGAAAGTCACGGTCAGTTGCTTATCAGGGGCTAGGATCTGCTACATTACACATGCACTCAGGTCATTGGACCACAAGTACCAGTATGACTCAGTCATAGTCCATGTGGGAGGAAATAACCTGAGATGTACGTCCCTATACTATATGAAGAGAGACCTCATAGAGCTCTCAGAATATGTATCTCAGGCTGGTATCAGCCTAGCATTGAGCAGCATTTTACCTTCTCCAAGGATGATGCCACAGTCTGAACAAAAGATGATTGACTTTAATAATTGGTTTAGTTTCTGGTGTCATTCTAAGGGTGTGCAATATTTGTCCGTTTAGAAGGAGATGGTCAACAGACCACGCTGCTTTGCCAGGGATGTTCTGCACCTCTCCCCTCTAGGCATTCGAATATTAGCTAAAACATTGTTTTCCCCCATAGTGCCTTTTTAAGCAATGCCAAACTGAAAGTACTTTTGACATAGCAAATCAAAACCAAGAAAATCTAAAGGTATTACTTCTCAATGCTAGAAGTCTAAACTAAAAACTCCACTCACTAGAACCTCTCTTCACCCTAGAGAATGCTGATGTCTGTGCGGTCACTGAGACCTGGTTTAAAGCACACCAACAGTACAAGGTTATTCTGCCTTCCACACATTTAGACCAGCTACTACACAGACAGAGACTAAAGGTGGAGGTGTCTCTATTTACATCAAAAATAAATATACCTCAAGGCTGGTCAAACAGGACAATGCACTTGAGCTGCTCCATGTTCAAATCACCATAGCCAAAATGCAATATACCTTCCTTGCTAGCTATAGGTCCTCCTTTATGACCCAGGAAACCCATATCATGCATTTAAACTTATTAGAAACAGTAACCATCCAACCCAATACCATATTCATGGGTGACTTTAATTACCCCAGTATTAACTAGGAATCCTATATGACACCAAAAGCACAGGCACAGATTCCTAAATTTTGTAAACATAAACTCCCTGAACCAGATAGTCAATACACCAACCAGGGGTGCAGCCATACTGGACATGGTCTTCACTAATATGGGAGAGTGCTGCACAACCCCTACTATAATGTCTTCCCTGGTAAGGGCAGACTACAAATGGTCTCCTTTGAAGAAAAACTAAAACCTGGACCCCCAGCTAAAGCTGGAATATTCAAGAACAACTCTAAGGCTAACCTCCTGCTATTAAGTGATAACCTTTCAAGTCCCCATAAATCCTGAGAACACTGCTGCCTATGCAGAACTATTCACAAAAACCCTGTACAAGCATATTACTAGCTGCATGGAGGCAACTGTACCCACCAGGAAGAAGTACAGAACTAACTCAAAAAACAAGCCACCCTGGTGGAGTCACAAAATCAATAGACTGTATAACAGGAGGAAGACATTTTGGACAAAAATTAGGAGGTGCAGCACCCAGCAGGATAAAAGCACTCTCACCAAACTAAACAAACATCTCAGAGGTCAAATAAAGTCTACCAAAGCCAAATTTTAAGTGAATCTGGTCACCAAGGCCAAGGACAACCATGAGGCATTCTTTAGCTCTGTCTGCAACCTCAAAGGCAATACACAATTGTATGCAGAGCTCACTGTAAATAAAACTACCTATACTGAGCCAAAAGTTATAGCAAACCTACTGGCCGATAAATTCAGCTCCAACTATACCCATCTCTCCCCTTCAACTTTGCCTCATGAAATACCATCTAATATAACTCCTCCTGCTATCACTAGGGAACAGATCCTTAATGTTCTCTCTAAGTCCAAGAACACTGCATCACTGGGCCCAGACAATATCCCAGGATGCTTTCTAAATAGCATGAAACATGACCTACCAGGGCCTCTGGAATTGCTATTTAACTATAACCTCCAAACAGGCTTCATGCTGCATGAATGGAGAACAGCAACAGTCATCCCTCTGCACAAAGGTGGCCATCTACAGACTCTGGAAACTATAGACTCATAAGTCTCACTAGTCTTATATGTAAAATCATGGAAATAATTATCATGGAAATGATCAACAGTGATATAGTAAACCTCCAGACACTGGACCCACCCAGTTTGAATTCATTAATGGCAGATCATGCCTACTCAACCAAGAAGACTTCTTTGAGAAAGTCACCAAAGCAATAGATGAAGGCAAAATTTTTCACACTGCCTACCTTGACCTGGCCAAGGTATTTGACACAATACCCCGCTTGGGCATTGCTGACAAACTCAAAATGTTAGGTAGAAAACTCATATGTCACCCAGTGGATAGCCAACTGGCTCACAGACAGGACCTAGGAAGTTAGAATTGAGGAGTCCACCTCTACAAAGAGGCCGGTCACAAGTGGAGTCCCTCAGGGATCACTCCTTGGTCCGCTCCTTTTTGGCATTTACTTATCTGAAGTCAAGACCAATGTCAGTGGTCTCTGGCTGAGTAAATTTGCAGATGATTGCAAATTAGGGGCTGTCATTGAATCCCACACTGAAACAAATGTTCTCCAGGAGGGGCTGGCACAGACAAACAACTGGTGTCAGAGCCATGGACTAAAACTAAATGCCAAGAAATGCATAATAGTATCTTTTGGGAAGTCATTCACTCCTGGTAATATTGACAACACACCCCTTAGAGTTGACCCAGTAGTCAGGCACTTAGGGACACACATAGATGGTAATCTAGCCTTTGACCATCACGTGTCTACAGTAGTGAGGAAATCCTTCTATGCTGCACAACGTATAAACAAAGGTATGGCATCTAAGTCCACTATATTTGGCATTTATTAGACCTATTGTTTTTCTGTAACTGTGTGAATCTTTTCAGCTGTGTTATTTTTAATATTTCCTGTCATGGAAACTCTGGTGTTTACTGTAAATAGATATTCTATATTTTCATGTTTTTTATTATTTATTATTAAAAATATTTAAACTTTTCATTGTGACTGGTCCTTTAGAGAATATTTTAAACTTTGATAGTACTTATATCTATTGGTGACACTGTGGCTACTTCTAAAGCCTGGCTGTTTGGTCAACATTACCATTTGTATTAATATTAATTTTGCTCAGTATAATTGGGTACCCTTGCAAGAGCCTTAGGTAGCTGGCTTTGTAGTGTCTGATGGCAGTGATAACTACCTTATAGTCTGGGCACAAGGGGGCACAGCCTTTCACAGGTGTGTGTGTGTGTGTGTGTGTGTGTGTGTGTGTGTGTGTGTGTGTGTGTGTGTGTGTGTGTGTGTGTGTGTGTGTGTGTGCGTGTGAGAAAATCAGGGACACGAAGCACTGGTTTCTCAGAGAGGGTGCTGGAGGACTTGGCTTTGACACTCAGTTAAGGAATTAACGCTATAGCTGTGCTAGTGGAGAGCCTTACTGGGGACCTAGGGAGAAACAGAGAGAGAGAAACCCAGACCCAGGGCTGAGTGTGTTCCCTATGTGCTCTTAAGGGAAGTTGTGCTTGATGCAGAGAGGTCTGCATCTGGAAATACTGAGTGTATCCCTTTTTCTTCAAGTGAACATCTCTCTCCAGTCTCATTGGTGACCTTTGCCATACCCACCTGACATTTGCTGGGCTTAATGGTCAGCCCTGCCCTCTGTACTCTGCCCAGCACCTCCCTGACATGCTGAAGGTGCTCTTGCCAGAAATGGCTGTAGATCACAATATCATCTAGGTAAGCAAGGACAGAATCTCCTTCTCCTGTTAGGATATGATTTACCAGCCTCTGGAAAGCCAAAAGGAGTTACAAAGGCTGACCTCTCTCTAGCACTGGGAGTCAAGGGCACCTGCCAGTAGCCCTTGGTATGATCAATGGTTGTAAGATACTTAGCTCCACCCAACTGCTCTAGGGCTTCATCTGACCTAAGCATGGGGTAAGCATCTGACTCTGTGTGACTATTTAATTTCCTGTAGTCCACACAAAACCTGGTGCTGCCATCCTTCTTTGGCACCAGCACCACTGGGGAGGCCAAGGGACTGTTGGACTTCTGAATTACCCCTAGTTTCAACATTTGCTGTATCTCCTCCCTCAGAGTCTGTTTGACTCTCTTAGGTACCCTATAAGGGACCTTCCCAATAGGCCTTTGGGGTCCTGTATCCACCCGATAAGGGACCTTCCCAATAGGCCTTTGGGGTCCTGTATCCACCCGATACTGCACCAGGTCAGTGCACCCTGGTTTCCCAGTGAACATGTCCCCAGACTCCTGTAACACTGCTCAGATTTCTCGAACCTGGGTAGGAGATAGCTGCTGAGACATTGCTACCCCTTCCACTGAGGTGTCAGTCTGAGCCTCACTGAGGAGATCAGTCATCAGATCTCCCTCAGACTCCTCCTGCAATCCACTGCAAATACTCAGCAGAAGGGCCTCCCTATCATGGTAAGGTTTCATCATATTAACATGGTACAATTTGTGCCCCTGCCTTCTGCCTAGCAGTTCTACCATGTAGTTAACATCGCTGACCTTCCTTACCACCTTGTAGGGTCCCTCCCAGGTTGCCTGCAGCTTGCTGTGTCTGACAGGAATGAGAACAATTACCTGCTGCCATATAGCATACTCTCTAGCTCGAGCATTCCTGTCATACCAGACCTTTTTCTGTTGTTGGGCTTCTGCCAGGTTCTCCTGGGCCAAACCCATGAGTTGCCTGAGCCTTGTCCTGAGGTTTAGGACATATGCCACAACAGTCACCTTGTGATATTCACACTCACCCTCTCACTCATCTCAAATTAAATCTGGAGGCCCCCATCATCCTATGCCCATACAACAACTCAAAGTGTGAAAAACCTGTGGATTCCTGGGGAACTTCTCTGTAAACAAACAACAGATGGAGCAAATGCTTGCCCCACTCCCTCTTAAACTGGTCTGCAAATGCCCGTAACATGGACTTAAGCATAGAGTTTAACCTCTCAATGAGACTATTAGTCTGGGGATGGTAGGGGTGGTCTTTAGGTGCTTCACCCCACAGTACTTCCACAGACAAGCCAGCAGGTCTGACATGAAATTGGCACCTCTGTCAGTCAGTACTTCTTTTGGGAAACCTATCCTGCTGAAAATCTCTAACAATGCATTGGCCACCTTTTCTGCCTCAAAGGAGGACAAAGCCACTGCCTCAGGGTATCTTGCAGCATAATCTACTACCACTAGGATATACTTTTTCCCTGCAGAACTTGGGTTACTCAGAGGCCCCACAAAATCCATAGCTACCCTCTGAATTCACTCCTCAATCACAGGTAACAGCATCAAAGGAGCTTTCACCATGTCTCCTGCCTTGCCTACCTTTTGGCACTGCTCACAGGTCCTGCAGTACCCTGTTACATCTCTGGAAATTCCAGGCCAATAAAAGTTCTGCATAATACGTCTCTTTGTATGTTTTATGCCCATATGACTTGCAAAGAGAATATCATGAACTATGGCTAGAAATTCCAGACAGTAGGTTCTAGGCACTACCAACTGCTATATTCTCTCACCCTCTAGCCCTCCCTCAGGAGTCCACTCTCTGTACAGTAACCCTTTGTTCCAGTATAGAGATTCCCCCTCCCTTGAGAATCAGGTGCCTCCCTAGATACCTGCCTCAGACCTTGAACTGTACGGTCTGAGAGCTAACCCTGTCTCAACACTCTCTCTATGTAACCCTCCCCAGATTCACTTCCACAGGAAGTCTGGTATCCTCTGAATGTGGTGCCTCACTGTCAGCCTGGGTATTACTACTCATCTCGGCCCTTGCAGTCACTCTGTCCAAGGGAACATCAGTACCCACAAGCAGCTGTGGCTCACCTTCAGTCTCACTGCTACAGGGTAGCTCCCTCCCTGAAGTAACCACCTCACCACTCCTGGCTGCAAGTGTGCAATCTGTCTGGGTCTCCGCCAGGCTACCAGACCCACATGCTTGTCTCCAAGCCTCACTGTGTGTAACTGCATAAACACATGGTACTGCCTCACCACAATCCTTCCCCTTTCAGGACATCTGCAGGATGGTAGTTTGGTACCTCTGTTGTCTCAAGACTACCTACGACTGGCATTTTGTTATTCCCACTTAATGGTTTCTCACCTTTTGTTCCCCACCTTGCCTCCGTGGACATCTATATGCCACATGGCCCCACTGGTTGCATTCAAAACATTTATCCTTAGGTTCTGGACATATACCTGGACTAGTGGCTTCCCCTGCTACTGGCAGATTCTGTTGGGGCAGTCTGAGCTGCCCACCATTGGTTCCCTAAGACCCATGAGCAGCACTGGGTGTCCTTTTCCTGTGCAGTGATGCCATGCTTGCTAGGTATAGGTCTCCCTTCTTTCCCAACTCATATGAAGTAGCATATTATCTATCAGCTAACCAGATCCTCATATCCTCAGGTAAAGTGGTAAGGCATTGCTCCCTTACCAAAAGTTTGCCAGCCCTTCAAATGTATTGACCTGACATCCACTCACCCACATATGTAAATAAGTGCTTAGTTCAGCAACATATTCACACACACTTTTATCTGCCTTGCGTCTATGCTCACAAAACTTTTTCCTATAAAGGTCAGGTGTTAGCTTAGAAAATTCTAGCAAACAATTCTTTACAGCATTACAATTTAAGAAATCATTGTCAGTTTGGAAAGTACATTTACAGCTTTACCATGGAGTAAGGGGCTCAGGATCCATACCCAGAACCTTTGGTCAACATCATGCTGCTTACATACCCTCTCAAACATGTGAATTAAACTATCAAAATTATCCCCCTCTGTAAACTGTGGAAGAAATTTACTGACCTTTGTTGCTTCTGGGGTTCAGTTACTCCCTTCCCTATTACCTCCATGACTCTGGCAAAGAGTCAGCATCTCCTTTTCGTGCTGTCTCTGCCTCACCTTCTCCTCAGCTTCCAGGCGTAGCAGTTTCTCATTCTCCTCAGCCTGTAGATGTCACAGTTTCTCTGCTGCTTCTATTTCCAACTGCTTGGCCTCCAACTCAAGTCTCTTTAACTCCAGATGGATTTTTAAGTTGAGCTGTCCATTCTCTGAGTATTGTACATCTCCACGGCCAGTATGATAATCCTCCTGGTTGCTATTCTCTGATACAGCTATGACCAAAGCTGCAATCATGCCTGCTTTAGTCAGGTTTCCATGCACCAGTCCTTTAGCCTGGCACATCTCAACCAACTGGCTCCCTGTCAGCTTGCCATATTCCTTTGCTGACATGCTTGCCTGCTCTCCCTCGCTAACTAAGCTAACAAAAGAAATAAAACAAAGGTGATCTGAACTCTGAATGTTCACTGCGTGGCTGATTTTAGAGTACAAAACACCTTCAGTTATCACTGTACACAAGCTACAGGAATTCACTATCCACACCACTACAAGCCAATTAATATGTGATGGGGCTAACTCAACACTATCAAACAATTAATATTTGATGTGGATAACCCACCACTGCCAAGAAATTAATATGTGACACTCGTGCACTGGGCTAGTAATCAAGGAGCCTCAATCCTCACCACTAGCACCATTGAGGGGGCGTCCACATTGTGAGGATAAGAAGTACACACACAGTAAAGTACAATTTTCCTGAAGAACACACAGAGATCACAGTCAGTCTGGGGCTGGTTTCTCCCTTTCTCTCTAGATCCCCAATAAGACTCCCCACTGGCACAGCTATAGGGTTCAGATCTCAGCCGAGTGGTCAAGCCAAAACCTATAGCACCCTCTCTGTCCAACCAGTGCTTCATGTCCCTGCCCAAGTAGCTGACACACACACACTTTGAGATATGATTTATATACAAACACACAGACACTCCTGGGGAAGGCTGGCAATGGTTCTCCAGCTATGCCCCCCCGACCAGACTATAAGGTAGAAATCACTGCCATCAACCACTACTTATAAGCTACTATAAGGCCCTTCCCAAAGGGTGACCAATTCCACTGTGTGCTATTACTGTTATCCAAATAGCAAGTGTAACCCAGGGCTAAGGCTATTGGAGTGGCTTATACAGTACCACCAAATACATGAAAGTACTCTAAGAGCTTAAATGATCTCTACACAAAACAGCCACATTTGAAAAGTTTAAAAATATTTAATGATAAATAATAAAAAACACAAGGCAATACTCATCAATTCAACACAGTGCTAATAGAGAGTTCAGAAATCACAGGAAAATACTTTAATACAATATGGTAGGATAGTCTGACATAAATATAGAAAACAGCTAGACTACTCTGGCTGTATTCCTATCTGTCCCTAAGAGAAACTATGTACTAAATTCTACTTACAAGGCAAAGTCCTGGTGAGTTGTTGTCAGCTCTGAAGACAAATGCAAAATGCTAAATCTTTCTCTCTGAGAAAGTCTTAAATTGATAATACAATTACTGCTGAGTCATTTCAGATTACATCATTCTTGACACTTCTACTTAGGTTTCCCAGGCTCACAGACAAGGGCACCCGCAGGCAGGTGCAAGGGGATGCACTTGCACCCCCCAGGAATGGGCTGACCGGGAGAAAAATACATTGTGTTTTGCATTCTTTTTTATTTATATTTTTTGTGTTCTTCTTTAAGGACGGTCCTGTTGGTCTGGCCCCATCATTTTTTGTGTTCTTTAAGAATGGTCCTGCTGGTCTGGTCGCATCACTTCTGTGCATCCAGACGTCCAGTTTTTCCGGTCGCATCACATCTGTGCGTGCAAATGTCCTGTTCTTCCTGTCTGTCTGCCTGCGCTATTTGAAATTGCTTCTTTTCCGGTCTGCCCGCCCGCGCTATTTGAAATTGCTTATTTTCCTGTCTACCCAACCGCGTTATTTGGAAATCACAGAGAATTTACAAGTAGATTATATTTGCTGCACAGACATTATGAAGTAAGTAAAGAAAGCTTTTCAACAAGTAAGACCCTTGTAACGAATTTATCTAGCCATATTTTGACTGAGTTTGAATTACATGTGTTAAACAAAGGTTTAACTTTTATACCTTCCACAAATATGAATATTACAGATATTGTCCTTGATGTTAAGATGTTTACTAGGAATTTGATGTTAAAATATATGTTTCATCAAACTGATAATGTTGATGTCTCTAAGTTTACTAGACCAAGTACTTTTGTTCCTAAACCTTTAGCTATTGTCAATGCATTTGAACAGATTTGTCTGTCTGATATCTATGAAGTGTATAATGATAAGAGGGGGAATTATCGTAAACATAATTTGAGTAAAAATGAATTTGATGCACTACATAACCTGGAGAGTAACACTGACTTGGTCATACGACCAGCAGATAAAGGTGGTCAGATTGTTATCTTTGATAAAGATGAATATGTTACTTTAATGAATGAGATGTTGTTGGATACTAGTTTTTATCAACAAATTACTTTATTGAATGTTGATTATATGGTATCATCTATAAGTAGCAGGATTAGGTGTATGGGAGAACAAGGTACGTTGGGCAGTGACTTGGTTAAGTATTTTTTAACTACTAAGTATGTTATACCGCAGATACAAGGGTTGCCCAAAATACATAAGAACTCCACTAGACCCCCTATGAGACCAATAGTCTCGGGTAGAGGATGGTGCACTGAGTCTATCTCTATCTATTTAGATAAGAAGTTAAAACCTATGATTGAGATGTATAGAATTGTGTTGTGGGATACTGAACAGTTTTTACATGATTTATATGAGTGCACTGTTGGGGGAGTCGTTGGCTGTAATCCTATTTTGGTTACACTTGATGTAGTCTCTCTCTTCACAGTTATTCCTAATACCCTGGGTGTTGAATTTTTGAATAAATTGATGTGTAAGTGTGAATTATATACTAGAGATGAGATTGTTCTGATACAGGATTTAATGACAATGGTTTTGATGAACAATGTGTTTATGTTTGATGGTCAAGTATACCATCAAAAGAATGGGGTAGCCATGGGGAGCTCATGCTCCAACAGTTATGTTAATGCGGTTATGCTATCTTGGGAGCTGGATTATGTGTTTAATAGCCCCTATAAAGATCAGATAGCATTTTATAGAAGATTTGTGGATGACCTCTTCATGTTATGGAGAGGTACAGAGACTGAGTTGCTTGCGTTTGTGGAATATATTAATAGCACGACCAGTTTCTTGAGATTTACTTTAGATTTCTCTGACAAGTTTTTTAGATGTGTTTGTAGTGAAAGGCTATACAGGAAAGATTGCCATGTGAATAGTTTATTATATAGAGATAGCATGCACCCCAGGTATGTCTTCAAAAATGTAGCCCAAAATCAATTTTTAGGGCCTCTAGATTAAGTGTTAAGAATGAGGACTTTGAGCAACAGTTGTTAACCACTAGTTGTGATTTAATGAATAGGGGATATGAGAAGAATATTATAGAGAGTAGTGTGACAGAAGTTACACATTTGAGGCATTCTAGAGCTAAACCCTATTTCTCAGAAGACATGAGGAAGGGAGATAGGTTGAGTAGAACTAATAATAAATTAAGTGCATGTGTTCCTTATACGAGGGACATAAGGAGATATACCAACATTTTCAATGAACATTGGAAGATATTGTTAACTGACCCTGTTATTAGGGAAATAGTTGGAGATGTGCCTCAGTTCACATTTAAGAATAAAAATAACTTAAAAAGAAGGTTATGTTTAGAAAAGGGGTACTTAAATGTGGAAACTATTCATGGAACCAAACCTTGTGGGAAATGTGCTCAATGTCAATATATCAAGGAGGGGACATGGTTTGAACATCCAGATACCGGCAAGATTTTTGAGGTTAGGGTTAATGCTACCTGTCATACTGTTCATGTTGTTTATCTTGCTATGTGCCTGATCTGTAATAGTTTTTATGTAGGCAAGACATGTTGATGTAAAAGTATGTTGAGAGAGAGGATTAGGGAGCATATTTACCATATTGGTAAAGGCTCTAGAGTTAATGCCTTGTCCAAACATGTGTTGGATAAAGGGCAACAACATAGATTCAGGTTTATGGTAATTTCTAAGGTGTATGAAAATGATAGGTATAATGATATTAGGGATAGGACAGAAGAAGTGGAGGCCAAATGGATAATTATGTTAAGGGCCAATTATGGTCATGGGCTTAATGATAGCATGCCCATTAAACCGGCACTGAAGAAGAGAGCACTACGTAGGTAGCTCTGATGAAGTAATTCTTATATATAGTTTTTATCTGAGTGCAACGTGTATATGTATATTTATTTATTTATTTATTTTTCTTTTTTATTGAGAGTATATGTGGATAGATTTGATGTAATAGTGATGATGTTTTTGTATATTCAGATGTATTTTTTAATGTTTATGTCCTATGATGTGTTTAGTGATTATATGACTTTAAATCAATTGGTCATGTGCTTCTATTTGAATATATAAGAAGGTGGTTTTATTGCTATGTACATACACCTGAAGAAGCTGTGAGTGAAAGCGCTTGTGTTGCATTAAAGACAGTACTGGTTTTACTGAATTGGAAACGTTTTTTATTCTGGAGCCATCTGTAGCCTGCCTCTACAGTATTTTTTCGTGCACTGTGTTTTATGCTTTTTCTGTCTGTGGAGGTACTTGGTGCTTATTGGGCATTCTCTTTATTATATTATGAAGTAAGTGTATAAAGGAATTGGGAAGGAATTTACTATGATTAGCTGCAGTCTGCAGTCTGCAGAACTTATGAAGTAAGGATGTGTGTGTGTGTGTTTGATTGCTGCACAGACGTTGTGAAGTAAGGGTGTGTAAGGCTATAGGTTGTACAGCTGGTGTTTCTCCTTATGCTGTTTCTCCTGATGCTCCAGCCAAGTCAGGGACCCTGCAGTAAAATTATTACTAGTTATAACATCTGTAGATCAGTGTCTCCTGTGATAGACAGATAACTGGTTTTACCTGTGTGTGATCAAAGCACACTTTTTTGATTCACTGTTTATTAAAATTCAAATATTGAAAGTATTGAGCCAAAAACTAACAAAGTATATATCTTTGTTTGCAAGGGGCAAGCCCCCTGCACATCCATCATGTGGATGGCTCTTTCTCACATCCTACTAAATTATACATACCATCTCCACAGATACACCACAGTGGAGAAAATTGCAAAAACCCTCAAAAATAACTCACCTGGGTCAGACTCACTGTAACATTAAATATTAAAACTGAAGGCACTCAACCACCACTGCTTTAACCACATGTAGTAAGCAGATGCTGCATGCCTTTCTTGGGAGGTAGTACTACTGTAGTTCAATAGTTATAAGCAAACATGCTTCATTTTTGTTTGTTTGCTTTTACAATGGAGAGCACATGAAATGGCACTTTACATGTTCTGAACACGGCTACTATAACTGTACCTCAAGCACATATTTCTGAGGAAAAATAACAGAGAAGTTTAAGGTTATGAGCTGACAATGAGTTTCATGCTTTAGTCCATATAATAGGTCCCTCATGTTTCTGCTTGCATACTGTGCAGTATAAAAGAAAGTATTTAACTAGGCAGTGTTCCCGGAATTTCTACAAAAAGAGCCATTTGTGACCAGTAGGTTTGCCCAGTTAACCTGACAAATAAATAAAAAGGTTTAGAGCTCAAGAAAGCTGGTTTTATTGCTCTTTAGCACAGAGAAATAAAGTCCTGACTGTAGCCCAGATGACATGGGATTAAACATTAATTTGGGCATTGGAGGAGCCTGTGGCAGAGATTGGGGGGAGTGAGTATGATTGATCAAATTTGGCTTTCTAATCCTGGAGGGAAGGTGGTAATCTAAACAACTGAATGAATGATCTGTCCCTGTTTATTTTAGGCTTTGTCCAG
Source organism: Protopterus annectens (assembly GCF_019279795.1). NCBI lineage: Eukaryota > Metazoa > Chordata > Ceratodontiformes > Protopteridae > Protopterus > Protopterus annectens. Next base: position 1,747,399,076 of record NC_056733.1, read on the forward strand.
ATTTCTTGCACTAAGACGTTGAGGTGTGTGTGAGAGAGAGAGAGACAGACGGAGTCAGAGAGAGAGAGAGAGAAAGAAGCCCTAGTTTAGATCTAGCAGGTGGAATTCATTTTCAAGCGTATTTTCAAGGAATTGTGAGCTTCAAGGGAAGCAAAGGTTACTGCCGGTCATGCTAAGTCTGCTTAAAATGTGCAAAAGTTTTGTTTAGCATTATTGTGGTATAGAATTTTAAGGCAGTGTTAGCACAGCAGGTAGCATACTTGCATCTTGATGCAAAGGGTTGTAGGTTCTATTCCTGCAGCATGTACATTTGTATTTTAAGGGGGTATGCTTCTGGTGTCCATAGTATGTCCTCCTTTGGATGAGACACCTAATAACTATGAACCTATTTTTCACCTTGCCACCCATTCCCTATTGCAATATACCAGCTTACCATTTCTTTTAATGCAACATAGGCAATTTATTCTTCAAGGGCAACAGGCACTGAATTTGTAAATGAAAAACTGAAATATAAAGTTGTTTTCTAGCAACAACCTCTTCACTGGTTTCAGATCTCTTTAATGTGGAATTATTCAGATGACTTTTACTTCTGCAGAGATTCTGCATATTGATTGATATTGGGTGGATTGTATGACAGACGTTTGAGTGACCCTTTATGGTTGAAATGTTCTGAATTGGGCAGGTTGTCATTATTGGTTCATGATTTGTTACATTGCTTAAAGGAAAAAATGTTCAGAGCTATAAATGTAAAACATGCTCTAACAAGTGGTGCTGTATTATACAAGGGATATAATTCAATTATTATATAGTATAATTAATACAGTCAGGAAGGTGAATCAAAGAAATTTTGCATGGTTCTCAAAATGTGTGCAAGGAGCCTATGATTTGAAAACAGCCCAAAGGTAAACTTACCCTGCCACTGGCCAGATGCATTTTCTTTGAATGTGGGTTTCAATGCTGTTTCAGTGAATGTGGGTTTCAAAGGTAGAGAAGTTTTAATGCTAATCTGTTTTCATTGTAAGAGTATTGCTTTGTTTAGATTTAGTAAATGTCTATCAGTGTTTGTGCTATAAAATTTGAAATAAAAGTTGTAAATGAAATCCAAATATCTGTAATCATTGTAGAAGTAAAACAGTATGCACACTGAGAGATTTGAACAGTGTCTATGGCAAATGGGGAGGAATATCCAGGTAGTGGGGCACTGGAATGGCTGTGTGGGTGCGTGGGGGGCTGCATGGGTGGAGGGGGTGGGGCTGCATGGGTGGAGGGGGTGAGACTGCATGGGAGGGGCTCTGGGTTTGCACCCCCTTGGAAAAAATCCTGCGGACTCCCTTGCTCACAGAACTTAAAACTTTAACAGTTATTTTTGTAATCTGCACCTGCCAGGAAGCCACAGCAATAAAAGACACTTTACATGTAAAACCTAGTAATTATCTCTGTCTTAGAACAAGAGAAAGAATTTCCTAGCCCTGACATCATATCTCCTAGCTTGAGATCAGTCATAAAATGCTTTACTCATCAGTTTTCTTCCAGCAGGGTGCACTGTGGTTACATTTTTGAAACACAGAACATAACACAGTTTTCTTACATTTGTTACACAAGCCTGTGGATCATATTAATATTTACAATGACATAAAATTATTTATAAAATTCTATCTGGCTGTGCTGGCAGCCCCTCAATTTTTCACACCTCCCCATACAAAAAACAAAATACTCTGCACAAAAACAGGACATCCCCTCCCTAGTAGGCATACACTTAAAAAAACAAACATTTGGCTTACTACACCAAATATTCAACCAAACACATATGCTCATTCATTGTTACATTGTCCTTATAGCTTGACTCAAGAAACACAACTATAGCTCAGCAGTAAATGGTGCTAAGTGCATCACATTTGCGTACTTTCTTGGGCCTTACCTATAACAAGCCTTGGCCTCTACAGACAGGCTGGCTTCACTGTCTAAATCACATATCTAGAGCAGGGTTGTCAAACTCATTTACCCCAGCAAGCCATATTTCATCAGAGTATACAGTTCACAGGCCAAGTAATTATCAGATTGAGACCACTTATTAGAGAAGTAATGTAATAATAATAATAATAATAATAATAATAATAATGGTGATAATAGTAATAAAGAAAGGTCAATTTAGCCAAGAAAATCAAGCTATTTACCTTAATTCCTGGTACTACTGTTCCCCAAATCTTGGCACCTCTTGGCCTGCACAAGTGCATCAGCGTTTGGCACTAAGGATTGAGCAGTGGCTACCTTCAGTGTTGAGTTGGGATGTTCATCAGTAAGTTGAGACCCGAGTCGAGACTCGTTCAAGTTCCTCACAGAAAAGAAGTATTCATAGACATAGTACTGCCAACACTGACATGCTCTTTGAGGCCAAGCATTTAATTTGGGGATATGTTGGCTCAACATACTGATAAAAATGTGCCAATATCAACACTTGAAAACTTATCCTTCAACTCAGAATTACACTGGAGCTCATTTAGTTCTAACTGAAACTTGTTCTGGTACCTCATTAGCACTAACAGAGAAAGGGTTGTGGAAAATAGTAAAATCATTCTCAAGGTTTTAAAGTCTGCAAATCTTTCTCCGAACTCACTCACAAACTTGGAAATCTTGGTGCAGTACTTTGCAGTGTAGATATCACCATGAAACTCATGTGCGTCTTGTAGGAACTTCAGAGTTGGAAAATGTGCAGTATTACTTTCTGCTAGTTGGTGTTCAAAAAGTTTAAACTTCAACTTAAAGGCACGAATAGAGTCATATAAATCTGTCATCAATTTATTGCAGCCTTGAGGCCTTGAATTCAGGTAATGCAAGTGGTTTGTTATATCTACCACGAAAGCTAGATCTTGAACCCATTTATTGTCTTTCAGTTCCTGCACGTCCCTTCCTTTCTCATGCATAAACCTCTGCATTTCACTTCTTAATTCATAAAAGTACTTCGACACAATTCCTCGGCTTAATCAGCAAACATCAGTGTGATATGGCAGACCATGATTGTGAATTTCCTCCAATAAGCTGTTGATCTCACGCGTGTATGAAGTTCACTGCCTTAATAACAACATCCATGACATAATTCATCTTTAATGTTTTACTACAAAGCACTTCTCTGTGAATTATGCAATGGACACTGAATTTGATAGTCTGAGTTCCTAGCTAGTAGTTTTCCCTTTAACTTTGTTACCATGCCAGCTTTTTTACCAACCATTTGAGGTGCTCCATCTGCAGCCAGATGCACAGTTTTTGTCCAGTCTACATCTATTTTATCTAGTGCACCTACCAAACTCACAAATATATCATCCCTCATTGTTGTTCCCTTCATTGGTACCAGTTCCACAAATTCTTCAGTTACCTGCATATTGTCATTTACACTGTGTACCTAAATTGCAAGTTGTGCTGTGTCACTTACATCTGCACTTTCATCAATTGTTATAAGAAATGCTACAAATTTAGAAACTTTTTCTTTGAGTTGGCTGTTAAGATTTTCTGATAATTCATTAATTCTATCTGCAACTGTGGTTCTTGAAAGGCTTATGTTTGCAAATGCTTAATATTTTTCAGTGCAAATATCTTCCGTGGCCAATAACATACATTTCTTTATATATCCCCCCTCCCAAAAAGGCTTTGATGACACAGCTATTCCTTGTGCAGCCCTATAACTTGCCCAAACTACAGCATCACTGGCTTGATGAATATGTTTAAACAGTAACTGCTGCTTTTTGAGTGACTGTTCTAACTCTTTTTTTTCTTCATGGATCTTTCCACTATATTCATCACACTTTGAAGCGTGAGTACTTGTGTAATGCTTGCAAATGTTATATTCCTTTGCCACAGCTATGCTTTGCTTACAAATCAAACAAGTTGGTTTTACATTCACTTCACCAAAAAAGTGCAACGTTTTCCACTTTTCCTGCAACACACAATGTTCTTCATTAACTGTTCTTTTCTTTGAAAAGATAATGAAGGGATTCAAAGTATTTTTACATATATTTATATATCTTCAATCTAACACTCCACAAAGCAAGACTACTGCTCAAAGAGAGATTGCTCCATGACAGCTACCAAAAACAATAACCAAAACCTGCTGCAATGCAATCAAAAGCACATGACTGGCCACTACATTGACGACAAGTACCCGCTTATTTTTTAAAACAAGCCTACATTTCAATTTGTGGGATGTCTTCCGACTATCCACACCAGTGATTTGGGGGACACTGATTTGCTGTGTTCACTGCCTATCATGGGACTTTTGGTCCTCCTCCCCAAACAGGATTGACTGTTACTTTCAACGATTTGTGGGAAAACTACACATTTTACGAAGAACAGACCAAAATATGAGGCAAACATCTGGACATTCTGTGAAATTCCAGACAGGTGAGAGGCATGTTTGGGATAGGGATGGCAATGAAGAGACTGTGTGGGTGCGCGATCGGAGTGAGTGAGTGAATGCATGTATGAAAGCTGAAGAGACTGTGTGGGTGAGCGATCGGAATGACAGAGTGTGCGAATACATAAATGAAAGCTGAAGAGACTGTGTGGGTGAGCAATAGGAGAGAGTAACTGGGTGAATGCATGTATGAAAGCTGAACAGACTGTGTAGGTGAGCAATCAGAGTGAGTGAGTGAATGCATGTATGAAAGCAGAAGTGACTGTGTGTGAGAGATCGGAGACAGGGAGTCTTTGAATGCATATATGAAGGCTGAAGAGACTGTGTGGGTGAGGAATTAGAGTGAGTGAGTGAATGCATGTATGAAAGCAGAAGCAACTGTGTGTGAGAGAGAGAGAGAGTGTGAGTGAATGCATGTATGAAAGCAGAAGCGACTGTGTGTGCGAGGTCACAGAGAAAGAGTGAGTGAATGCACATATGAAAGTTGAAGGGACTGTGTGGGTGAGCAATCGGAGAGAGTGACTGGGTGAATGCATGTATGAAAGCTGAAGAGACTGTGGGTGAGCGATCGGAGTGAGTGAGTGAGTGAATGCATGAATGAAAGCTGAAAAGACTGTGTGGATGAGTGATCAGAGTGAATGAGTGAATGCATGTATGAAAGCTGAAGAGACTGTGTGGGTGAGCGATAAGAGTGAGTGAGTGAGTGAGTGAGTGAGTGAGTGAGTGAGTGAGTGAATGCATGCATTCATAGACTGATGGCTTGAAACATTGACAGGATGACAGTGTGATGAGTTGTGATTTCATGGAAGGTTGCTTGACTGCTGGCCCTGCTGTGTACTGGATGGCAGGTCGACTCTGGGACTGGAGCAATGGGTGTGCCGCTGGCCACATGTGGGAGTGTGGTGGGCCATATGCGGCTTGCAGGCCGCGTGTTTGACTCCAGTGATCTAGGGTATACAATTCATACTGGTGATTTCCAAAGCTGTGCTTTTCTGTGCAACACATCAACTAAATATAACACTATTTTCTCACACTCAATCTGGCATGTAAATGCAGTAACATTTTACAGTATGTGATCTTTTTTACAGAAAATCATCATCCCTCAGCTAAGTAAAAATAACCTAATTTACACTAAATTTACATGGAATCACAAATGTCTGAAACACATTTGCTTGATCAAAATTGCTTGATACCATAGCTGCTTGACTGATCAGGGACAGACACATTTCTGCAATGTACTGTTTGTTCAATCATTCGAGTTACAAAAATATCTTCTGTTTTGCAATGGTTAAATTAAGATTTGTAGAATTACATGCATATTTATCTGGGGGAGCAAGGCCTCCATGTAGAGACAACCTGGACTGTATTACTCTCACTTCAAAACTGATCCATTTCAGGAAAAAAATATTTTGTGCATTTGTATTGTGCTCTGAGTTGCAGCAATCTCACATAAGAATATTTAAGTCTGAAAGTGCAAGCATGTGTATTAAAATCTGTTCGGTTTCCTAAGCTGTATTATGCATTACATAGGAAATATGTTAGTGTTTTCATCAGTCTATGGTTGCATTTGGCACCAAGTTTCCTTTCAGGAATTCAATTTTACAGTCTCTAATCAATTCTTTACTTGCACTGTTAATGCACCATAAAATGCTATATCCCTACTATCTGGAAGCAGGCCTCTGTGGTCCAAATTCACAAGGAAGACCTTTCACAGACCCCAACAGTTACAGACCAATCAGCATCACAAGCATATTGTGCATGATGATGGAGAGCAGACATGGGAAACATCCTTTTTCATACCCTAACCCAGGATGTTTTAGCAAAGGTAGATCCCGTATGCCTAATCTCAAGAGATTTTAGTGTATGACCACCACCCTGAATGACAGATTATCTGTCTACGCATCTTATCTCAATCTAGCAAAAAAAAAAAAAAGACACTATACCCTACAACAGAATTATGCATAAACTCTGAAAGTAAATGAAACCATAATTGGGGTCTACAGGTAACTACTTGGTCAGTCAGGTATAACCGGTACGAAAAGGATTGGAGGATTGCTGTCTTCACCATCTGCTGTCAACAATGAAGTCCCTCAGGTTTCTCTTCTTGGGCTATACGTTTTGGCACTTTTTTCTTCTTAGATGTCAACAATGACTCTACTGTCTGGCTCATCAGATATGCTAATGACAGCAGACTTGTATAATCTTTAACACTGCTGATTACACCTCCATCTAAAAAGCACATGACATTACACATGAATGATGCAGTAGAATGGCCTTGCCTCCAGTGTTAGAAAATGCAGAATTTTGGCATTTGGAAGTCCTTCCCCCAGCATCCCCCACCAGTTTTACACACTAGTGGTGGGGAACACTAAGAGATGAAATAATTAAAGACCTTGGGCTGCTTGTACATGAAGACCTTTTTTTGCGATACCCATATAACTGCCACCATCCACAAAGTATAAGGAATGGACAATGACAGAGAAGTCTGCTCAGAGGTGACATGTGCCTGACATACAAGGCCATGTCCAACCCGGAATTAATGGACATGCTCCACCTCAAAAAATCCAAATCCACCAAAACCACTAGAGCAAGCGACTTAAACCTTAGCACGGATATAAATAGGATGTGCTGGAGGGATAGATTTATCACTCAGAGACTCCCTATGCTGTGGAATAAAATCCCGGTCCATGTGAGGCAGAGCACCTCGCTGACTCTGTTCAAGAGAAATCTAGACCTGTGGATGGGAGATCGTAGGTTTACCCCGGGAATCATCTCTGTGTCACTGCTGGACAGAGGCACAACAAACTAATGGGCACAGTATTTTTTCATATAAGGGGTGGCGTAAGCCACAAAAATTTGGGCTAGGCTTATAAATGCCTTAGGGCAGATAGCCTAGTATAAACCTATGAACCTATGAACCTAAGTAAGTATGCCCTTTATACAGGTCTTATCAGACCATTTCTAGAATACTGTCTAACAGTCTATAATTTACTCACATGTCATCTGCAACTGCGAAGGAAAGTACAGTTGTGTAAGCTGAACATACCATAACTAACATGTTTGAATGATCATGGGTTATATCCTGTCAAGAACATAACAGCCTACCAGCTATTATATCCTTGGAGAGAAATATCTCCTATTGCTAAGGCTACTGCAACAGTGATCAATATGATGAGCATTATAAAGTTGTGTAAGTTGAACTTACCATAACAGTAGATGTTTGAATGATCACTGCTGCAATAGCCTTAGCAATAGGAGATATATATCTCGCCAAGGATATAATAGTTGGTAGGCTGTTATATCCTTGACAGGATATAACCCATATAGCTAAGGCTACCGCAGCAGTCAGCAATATGATGGACATCAAAGATTCCTCAGAAAGAGAATTAAAGGTGCTCAAGTCATTTTACAGTGGAAGACAACACTACCTTTCTCGCTTTTCTGTCTTTTATGATCTTATTTAGAGCAGACCTATGTCTAACATTCATAGCATTAGAGGACCCCTTACTATTTGAAACCCTTTGTTTAGAAGATCCCTCCCACATTGACCTAAACACAACATGACACTCAACCTCAATAAAATTAAAAAAAAACATGAATACCAACTGCACCCTGAAACATAGCAACTTCACATCTCAAAGACTCCCACATACATGTAATACATTTCCTTTCTCAATTAAACAACCCATCAGTCCATACTTTTCATAAAGAACTGGATAACTACACTGGCAACTACAAGTTCTAGCATGGGCTATAGTTCATTAAGCTCCTTAGTAGCTAATAGACCTTAAGCTTTAACCTATGTTAGTGCATCTGCGTCTCAATCAAATTTGATCCATGCAAAGAAATGCAGTCACTAAAGACTGCTTCATACCTCACAACATATCTTAAAGCATGATGAAATGCAATGCTAAGCCACCGTGTTCTTCATCATTGCTTATTTGTAACATTGTAGAAGGAGTTAGAGAGCCCAAAGGCTAATGTAGCCTACAGATGGTAGTCAGTGTCCACACTTGTCTAGTTCTTCTGGGGGTGCACTAATTTATAAAAAAGTTCTTCTCGAGCACACATTTATAAAAGATCAGCATTCATCTCACTTTGATGGTTTGAAGATGGCAACAACAGCAAGGTAATGCTGTGCCATGTGAAAGGGAACAACAGCAAGGAGTAATAGCAGTTTCTGGGTCCAAGCTGCTCTTTTTCACTGACATCACAGTGTGCAAGATAAGATACAGGAACGTGCTTGCATGTGTTTGTTGTGCCTCAAATGAAGAGTGCAAGCAATTGGAAATGGCCCCAACTTTCATTTAACCAGGGTTCTTTTTGTCTCTTAAAAAAAAAAAAAAAAAAAAAAACTTAATTTGTGTTCATTTATCTTTATTAATCTGGAACAGGACTCTGGAACTATCAGTAATCTGAGAATATGGCAGCATCTTTTGAATCAACATGAATGTAAGTCGCTAGAGAGAATGCTTCTTTCCTATAAATATCTGGTTTTGTGGCAGGTGTGTGTGTGTGTGTGTGTGTGTGTGTGTGTGTTAAAATTCTGCACCTTTGGTGTCAAAATGTCTTGGAAATTTTATTTTACCATAATCTTAAAATGCATATGTACCTTAAAATATTACTTCACTGACATTTGATAAAATGTACCTTCATCGTGAAATATATATGTATACTTGTAAGCTGTTTACTAGACGCACACATTTTAATTTAATTATATGTTACTTTCTGACATTTTGGTGTTAAAATGCCTTTGGAGCAATTACGTCATAACTTTTCGTGTACATTTGTCTTAGAACATTAGTATATTGACAATATACGTGTCTGCATCATAAAATAAATGCATTTATACGCGGATGCCCTTTACGAGGAATGCACATTTTGATTTAACTGTTTTTCTTTCATATTAGTAAGAAACATGTTAAACGTTATGAAGCCCAAAACAGGTATGTGCTTAAGCCCCATATGTCATTCTACATAACTGCCAAAACCATACATTTGGCATGATTTCTCTGAGAATCATCCGGCATTCCGTTGTTTCAAAAATGGCTAATCTGCAAAATTACCTAAGAGATTTTTTTTTCAGAATTGTTAACATCCAAGCTTTCCTTTTTATTAGTTGCTATTTAAAAAAAAGATAAGTTATTTTGATATAACAAATAAAGGTTAATTAAGTGGCTAGCCAACTAACTTTTGGCTTGCAATAAAAAAAGTAACCGGAACAGCAAATGGAATAGTTTATTTGCTGGAAGCTGCCAGCACAAATAAATACATAAATAAATACGTAGGCGGCTGGAACGGATGACAGACTTTAAAGAAAAACAGATACAAATATATTTTGGACATCGGCTGTGCAGATACCATCTGACTTAATACACCAAATTGTAAAACACACAAGTTATGCCAAATGTGATTAAAACATTTAATGATTTTACGTGCACTTAAGTGTCTGCTGTCACTTTTCAGCATGAAATGTTTTTTTTTCCATTTTAAAAAAGGCAAATTATTCTGCAAGTGCTTTTAAACGATTTAAGCAGACTGATGTCCCCGCTTGCATGGGAAAGAATCCTACCTCTCACTTCGTATGCCCTCTCCAAAGCTGCGCTTCGGCTGCCGGTTGCAGACAGAAATGTCCATACACGTCCCAGCCAGACGACATTCGAGCTGATCGTTACTAGCCAATTGAAATGCAGAAATCACTTCCGGATTTAAAAATGCTCTCCAAAACACGATACAGTCGTCTGCGTTGATTGGATACTTAGTTACCAAACCTTTGACGGCATTCTCTTGGAAAAAAATGTATTAAATAGGTCGGTATCTGAGTGCGTTGCAGTTTTGTCGTGTTGGCAATGGGGGTTAATAGAAGCAAATCACAAAAGGCCTCCATTCCTTAATATATACTAAATAGTGCAAAATTGTATTTTGGGTGCGTTTGTATTATTGTTATAGTCAACCCATACAAAAACAGTAACTAGAGCAAAAACAATGTCTTCTACAAACAGATAGCAGTATCAGAGTTGCTAGCAGAGAAGCTTCCCAAAATGCAAGAAATGGGTGGAAACAATGGAATAATAAAAGACGGTCCAGTACTACAGCAGGACCCACTTTATATCAATGTCCTGCATTTCTAGTATATTAGTCTGTATAAATGCACTATAGTGCAGTATTTAAACATGTGAAGTATTGTTTGTTCAAAGTTGCACGAAACTGAATACAAAGCACTGCAATATTAAACACAACAGGCATATTTTAACCGTTATACTTTAGGTAAATGAACTGGTAAGCTTGCAAACAGATATCTGGCCAGTCAGTGGCAGAAAAAGTGGCCAATAAAATTCTCTATAACCCAAATCATACACCAGCTCTTAGGAACATAATCACCCCCTATAACAATCCAAGATTGCTTTGATCCTCAAATAAACTATTAATTCAAACCATCAAACTAACAATGCAGCTGGTGATGCCCTATTCGCAAACTCTACAAGTAGAGTCTGGAACCTAATTCCAGCTGACATCACAATCTTCTCTTCCATAGACCAGTTTAAAACCAAACTTAAACAACACCTGGTACTAAACTGGCTATGCCACTGTAATAAGCCTGGCTAGCACTAATTAAGAAATGTTGAATAAACTAGTAACCTAGTTACTGTCTATTTGTTCCCCATGTTGTAAACAGGGGTAACCTTTAACCTGTGAACTTGTCTGTTCATGATTTTCTATGTTTGTTTGTGTCTTTCGGCTTTTCCCGGTTAGGGGTCGCCACAGCGGAACTCCAGTCCGCTAATGATTGGCAGCTGATTTTTACGTACCGGCTTGCCTGCGCCCATTCACACATGTCTCCACGCAGAAGACGCTCTAGCTGAGAATCGAACTGGACAGCGTCTTACTGTGAGGCGACAACACTACCGCAGCACCACCACCACGGTCATGATTGTCGACTATGTATACTTTGAAATTATCTCTATATTATTTCTGCACTATTTTATTTACCTGGAGACTTTATTTTGTAATGAGTTTGTAATGTTTTTTACTGTATCTGTTTATGCTGGAGCTTTTCTCCCTGGGCCTCCGCTGAAAATGGACATGTATCCAGTGGGACTATCCCGGTCAACAAATGTAAAATAAATAAAAATAAATAAAAAAATTACTTATTTAGGGGGTGGGGATACTCTGTGTGTGCCTGCGTGCATATGTGCGGGTGGAGAGAGAGACAGAGAGAAAGAAAATGATGCGAGTGTGACTCTCAACCTCCCACTTCCAAAATGTGGAACACTGCCTTTTATAATATGGAACGAATGGCAAAATGTGGAACATTTACTAACAGCTTACTAACAACTTTAACCAGGAAGCTCCCATGGTATAATTAACCCATGTCACTTTATTCTTATTAAAAGTTCTGTTGATGAATTTATATGATTCAGTATTCGTTACCATGCATAACAATTAAAATTATTAATACTGTATACGTGACAGCCCCTTTCAATGTAGAATAATATGAAACATTTTTAAAACTTAAAATGGCAAACTTAATGAGGTGCAAGTGAAAGAAATAGTGTGTGTCTGTATTCATGTGTTGATGGTTTAAGGCAGACTCAAGCAGATAGAACACCATTAGAAATGCATGAGAGTAAAGGTAAACAATACTGGGAGAATATCCAATCCCCTTTTAAGGTTTTCTGGTCTGACAACTGTATAACTTCAAGTTCATTAATATTGATAATTCTCTGATCCTTGATTGTATCAGTGACTCACTACCCTTTGCTTTTTGGAGCTTTTGGCTATAGGTAGTTAAGTTATAGCAGAAATTGGAAAATAAATGCTTCACCTTCTTTTAAAGACTTTTGGTCGCCACAGCAGAACTCCGGTCCGCTAATCATTGGTAGTAGATTTTTACGTACCGACTTGCCAGGCCTGACGCACAACCTTCAACGAAGGTACGCCCATTCACGCATGTCTCCATGCAGAAGACGCTTTAGCTGAGAATCGAACAGGACAACGTCTTACTGTGAGGCGACAATGCTACTGCAGCACCACCATCGCAATGACCCCTAACCGGAAAAAGCCGAAAGATACAACAATGGGTTGCCCACTGTTGTTTGCATACCTGCCAACTGCTCAGATTTTTGCAGAATGCACAGATTTTGTCTGATATTTTTGTCCTATTCCTCTTAAAATTTTTGGATTTCTATCAAATCATTGTGGATTGATGTGAAAAAATGACAAGCATTTGAGTTTCAGACTTCATATCCAGAAAAATTAGTGCTAATGCAAAACACATGATTCTGTCAACTGTCTAAGTTTATAAGAACAATATTTTAAAAAATTCCCTATTATGGGGCTTTGTTCCCTCATTATTCATGGCTTTGTCCAGATTTCTTTTGCTGAGAGGTTGAGGTATAGTTGTTTGTCAGAAAGAAATTAATATTATATCCCTGAGTTCAAATGCTAATGAATTTTAAATACTGGACAAAAGAATGAAATGTTACAAGAAATTTATCAATAGTATTTGGTTTCTGATATTAATTTAAAATGTATGTTATAGTTTATGCTAGTTATTGATGTGATTCAAGAATTTGGATCATAGGGGATTACTAGGCTAATGGTCTTGAGGCCCTTACAAGCCTAGCCAAGAGTTTATCCCCAAAAAGAAACATCAGTCAGCACCTGTCACCCCTGTCAATAAGGGACACAGGTGGAACCCCTGGGACAAATTTGTGGTTTCCCATCCACTCATCAAGGTAATTAATTTTGTAAATAATTTAAATAATTGTGTATTTTTGTGATACATAAAATGAATAAAAGTATTGGAAAAATGCACTGAAAAGTAACACAAGCAAGATGCTACTGACAATGATTTGTGAGATGCTGCACTAATCTATGCAGCCAATGCCTAGCCTGTGAATAGAGGTGACATTATATTTGCGTGAGTCAGGGTATTTTTTTATGATCATATATACATATGCGGCACAGTGGTGCAGCAATTAACATTGTTAACATTGTCATCTCACAGCAAGAAGTTCTTTGGTTTGATTTTCGGCTGCGCTACCTTCTGTGCAGAGTCTGCATGTCCTCCCTGCATTTTTGTGGATTTTCTCTAGGTACTCTGGTTTCCTCCCACATTCCAAAGACATGCATCTGGAGGATATCTCCCCAGGCATCTGCTGAAAATTGGGTATGTCCTAGTCGAACTTTCCCAGTCAACAAATGTTAAATAAATATGCAATCAAGATTGCTTTACCAGCAGGTGGTTCTCTACACACAGCATAGTTCTGAATTGCAAGATCTTGCAAGTACTTCCCTATATTTGCAATTTCAACAATTTGAATCTGCAGTTCAGTGCTTAGTGGTTTTGACTACTTTCATGGAAAAAAATGAAACATTCTTGCCACTCAATAAAGGGGGTTTGTTTTCATTCTGAGATTGCTGCCATCATCCAGCCTATCATTTTTATTGAATGCCATGTGAGACTAATGGTATGCAATAAAACTGACTTAGCAGCAGAGTCTAATTAGTAACTGATGTGTGCTATAATTGATAACACTTACACTCTCTGCCATTCATTTCTTCATTGACTCAACGTGCCACTACTATTCTAATAAACAAAATGCATGCATTGAGAACTGCTGGATGACATGCATGAAGAGGAGTGTGAATTATCCAGACTGATTAACAAATCCGTATATCCATTCCAACATCCTCCTTCTCATCATTATCATCCATTCCATCTTCTTCAGTCAAATAAATATTTTTCAGCCAGAAAGAGTTTTGCAAACTGAGAAAGTTGCTTTTCACCCTGCTTTAGGCTAAAGCAAACTTTGGCAATTACTGTACCACTGTACTTGAAACAGAAGAAAAGAAGACAATAATAGTAAAAATGCTTGTGTTTCATGCAGTGTAAGCATTTCTTAATTGGGGTAACAACTGATTTCTTCAGTGATAAATAACAATGCAATGCCATCACGTAAAAAGAAAATATGTTATCCGTTATCTCGGTACTTGTCTGCAAAAGAAAAAATAAATATGGTAAAAGTCCACAACCATACGTTTAACATAGTGAAGAAATATGCACTGGATAAACAAAAGGGGTTTTAAGCTCATCAGTTACTTTGTCAGGTATAACTTTAGACTGCTTAGAAGTGAATATAGTAACAGAGATAAAATAACTGGAATTGAGATCTTTCGAAAAGGGTAGAAGCAAACTACATAAGAGAAAATGGGAATTGTGAGAACCACACATACAAGGGAGGAATGATGTCTAAAAGGCGTCAGGACTTAAATGAGCTATGTAATGTTTGAATGAGAAAGATTGGGTAGATTATAAGTGATGTATAATGTTTGCAATTGGGAGTGTGTCAGTATAGATTGGAATGTAAAATGCGTGCAACTAGGATTGTGTCAGTGTGGTTTGCTTTCATTTATATAAATGTATGATTGCCTATGTAGTAAGCGATGGTTTAATAAACATGTTTCTTGTTTAAAAAAAATGCAGGAATTTAATTTATGTAATGTTGCTTAGGTTATATGATATATAGCAATAAATGTGAAATATAAGGTTTGTTATGTTAATATAGTTTGATTACTTTTATATGAATATAAATTTGCCTATGTCACAAGTGATAATTCAATAAAAGTGTTTGAAAAAAATATTAAATACCAACAATAAATAAAAAAAAAAAAAGAAATGAGGAAACTCATGCCTGATATACAAACTCCAACCCATATACAAGTGAGCCATACAGGCTATGATTCCTCATGGGTTCAACAATCAATTTTTTTCAATAACAAAACATTTGACATCCTTTCTTGTACAACAATCTTGTCAAATTTTAACCAAACACTTATCCACAAAGAAGCAGAACTTGACTGTGTTAATTTACCTACTAACAAGGTAAGTTCACTAAACAGAATTCTCTGTTTTCAGAGATAACCAACCCAGAACCACAAAACGATTAAGTAACTTATTTAGAAACACAACAGCCAAATGGCGTTGCAGGCACTCAATATCCAGGACTACAGGATGAACAGCAGATATCCTTTATTGTCAATTCTACCTGCTTTATGTGTAGGAGATTTTGAACATCTGCATGTATGAGTTATTGTTTCCTTGTCTGTGAGCAGTATAAACATATATTTTACTACAATAAAAACCTAGCCAAACTAGAGTTTTCACAGTGTGATACCTTAAACCTCCTATAATAGAGGCCCATTGCATATATGCAAATGACTTCTTAATGACATCAAGTGTTTCAGCTATATGGCTTCTGAATGCCCATGACTTTTTACTTTTTCCTTTTTAAGTCTTTATGGACAGATTCAGGCCAACAAAGCCAAACATAACTAACTGTGGACATGCACGTTTCAGCCTTCTTATGACCTCGTCAACACAGCATAAGTGGACTGTTTGGCTATACTCTAGAAACACATGGTCTTTAAAACTGGAATGTAAGTTTTGATTTTATACTCTTTGTTGTTTGTGTAATGTGTATGCTTTTCTTGATTACCTAAATATAGAAGCATAAATCTTTGCCATCTTTTAGCATTTAACCTTGAACAAATCAGGGAAAACTGTAGAGTAAATATATTGACTGCTACAATGACTTTTCCAGCAAATGGATGCAATTGTTGGTTGTTCAAAGCTTTCTGATTTGCTGAGTGATAAGTAAAATAAAATAATTTTTGTGTACAATTACATTTCTATGACAGATAATGCACCACACAGTCTTACAAACATCTTTAACAATTTATACATTTACTTTAGTTAAAACAAATGGGTGCATGTCAAAAACTGATCTTAAAGGAGCATATATTTAAACTAGCACAAGTGTCTGAAATTAAGTTTGCATGGCTATATGCTAATCATTATGCTTAGGGTGCTTGTATTATGTTCATTTTGACCAGAGTTTCCACACTTAAGAAAATTTAATCCTGATGCTGGCTCATTCAGGTTTTTTAGGCATTTTGTTCTGCTCATGAGAAAAAGGCTTTACTACTGTACAGTCAGATGGTATATGATTCACTTATTCTGTGGTGAATATAACAGAGCAATAATATATACATAGTTATTTATACAAAATAATAAGAACTTATCCCCATTGTGGAAAGATTTGGTGAAAAGAATGTCAACATACATTCACAGATCCCTAACTACAAAAAAAAAAAAAAAAATAGGGGTGAGTTGTCCATGTTATAGTTAGAAGGACAGTCATGCTTGCCAAAGGATATGGTTATTCACTTCATGGAATTTGGTTTTAGTTCATGCTTTTGACACCAGCTATTTGTTTGGGACAGGCCTTCTTGGAGGATCTTGGTTCAGGGGAGTTCATGATGGTACCAAGTTTCCAGTCATCTGCAAAGTGGTCAGCCACAAACCCTTGACTTTAGCTTTGACCTCTGATAAATGGATGCCAAAGAAGAGTGGCCCAAGGACTGAACCACCGGTAACAGGTATTTTGGATGAAGTATAGCCACTCACCCAAACATTGTTTTGCTCTATTTCTGATCCAGTGATCAGGATTGGCCCAAGGACTGAACCACTGGTAACAGGTATTTTGGAGGAAGCAGAGTCACTGACCCTAACTGTATTATTTCTATTTCTGATCCAGTATGGTATCCAGTGAGTTACATAGGGGATTGACATTTAACTTGCAGAGCTTATCTACAATGCTTGAGTGTGGGATAGTGTTGAATGCCTTTGAGACCTCTGGATATGTGGTGCGCACTGTTTTTTCCTAGTGCATCGCTTCAATAACTTTTTCAAAGAAGTCAGCCAAATTAAGTAGACAGGAACTGCCCTTGACAAATACAAATTGGGTAGGGTGGAGAGTCTATAGGTTACCTACATCCATATTTATTAATTCCATAATAATCCTTTACATAGCCTTGCAGATGAGACTGGTCATGCTTATGGGTTTGTAATTGCCCATTAAAGTCCAACATTTGTGCAAGGCAATAACTGTTGCTGTCCTCCATTTATCTGGCATGAAGGCTCTTTTAAGGCTGCCATTGAATAGTCTCTGTACAGGATCAGAAAAGCCATGTTTCAGGCTTACCAGTAGGTAGCCTGGTATGTCATCTGATCCCACTAACATAGTATTCTTGGCCTTAGATAGTGCCTTGTGAACTTGCTCTTGGGAGATTTGAGGGAAGTGCAAGTGTAAGTAAGGTATGGAGCATACCAGTGACACCCACAACTAATCTCAAAATCTTCTTCTGCTACCAGATGGACCCAGTAAATTACTTATAGCAAAAAAACTCATTAACCAAACAATAAAGACAGTACAAGTAACATCACTACACTTAATACTAAGCACTTATATCAAAAGTCAATTGGCGTGGCTAATTGCTTAAGGGGAGAGACTCTGTAAAACAGTAGTGTAGTTAGGGTAGGGTAAGAAGAGCAATAACCCAGGGCACAAAGTGTTGGGGAGTGTAATCAATCAATCCTGATCATTCTTTAATATAATACCAACTTTTAAAAGCCAGTATTTCATTTGCGGTGAAACCTGAGCACTGTAACACTGTGTGTGTGTTCTAAACTATAACAACTGCTTACTACATCGTAGCAAAAAGGTTGTTACAGTTTAAAAGTAAAAAAAAATAAATAAATAAATATATTTTTTTAACACTGTAGCACTCTGTGCAGGAAGGCTATAAACTATAGCAACTGTTTGCTACATCCGTGCCAAGCAGTTTACTACAGTTTAATTTTTTTATTTAACTAAAACATGAGCTATATTAATATAATACCAGCTTTTAAAAGCCAGTATTGCATTTGAGCACTGTAACACTCTGTGTGTGTTCTAAATTATAGCAACTCCTTGCTACATTGTAGCAAACAGTTTGGTACAGTTTAAAAGTAAATAAAAAAATCTATTTTTTTAACTAAAACCTGAGCACAGTAGCACTCTGTGCAGGAAGGCTATAAACTATAGCAAACTGTTTGCTGCATCTGTGCCAAGCAGTTTGCTACAGTTTTTTTTTTATTTAGCTAAAACATGAGCACTGAAGCACTCCATAGAGGCAGGTATTAACTGTAGCAACTGTTTGCTACATTTGTAGCAAACAGCTTGCTGCAGTTTAAAAGAAAAAAAAATATTTTTAAAAAATATGTTAAAGGAGGTTGGGGGCAAGGCACAGAAACATGACCTGAATGGCTGGGGCTCGGGTGGGGGGTGTCATACATCTGACCACCTGGTTAGCATGCCAGTAGAAGGAAAAGGAATGCCCGTTTTTTTTTTTTTTTTGCTGGGGCCGATCACTTATTACAGTGTTTTTTTTTTTGCTCTTCACTTGTAGAGCTGAGGGGGTAGGGAGCTGGCTCATAGCACCGTCCCATGGCGCTATTAAACCAGCTACACTTCTGTTGTAAAATATCTTTGTATTTTACTTGTACTTCTAAATTGTTTGATCATTATGTCGTGTAACATTGTATTATGGAGCTTTTCTCTACGGGCCTCCACTGAAAATGGGCTCTTTAGCCCAGTGGACCTCCCCGGTCACCAAACTGGAATAAATAAATAAAATGACACTTATGCGCTTATTGACAACAGCCAATAAACGAGAAAGGAAAGAGAATTATGTTGTCAAATTATCATAAGGGGTAGACAACAGATTCACTGGTTTAAGAATGCAACTTGAATAGAGTAGTTGGGAGGAAACCTACTAGATACTTAGCTCTGTAGATGACTGACCTAAAACTCCTAAAAGATCATGTGTAAAGATAATACTTATTTGTGTATCCTCTCGTCCTGTGGCTACCCTCACAGAGTGGCATTTCCATAATCCAAAATGGGAAGCAGCTTCTAAAAATTCTTCAATCTTAGGCATTTAAATTTCCCTAAATATCAGGGGAATTCCTTGCAGGTTATTGAACAGCTACGTGCTCTCATGTCATTATGCCTAGCACAGAGATAATGTGCGGTCAGGGGTGAAGATGCTATTCCACTGACTATTATAATCCACACATGAAAACACACACACACACACACACACACACACACACACACACACACACACACACACACACACACACACAGTCAGGAGAAAGCACTGGATATAATTAATATTTACTGAATGCACAAGCTGTGCAGCCACATTCATTAAATACTATTGTCCAGCTGCTCATTCTATCACCTTCATGTTTTACTATAGCTATATTAATATACCAGCTTTTAAAAGACAGTATTGCATTTGCAGTGAAACTTGAGCACTGTAACACTCTGTGTGTGTTCTAAACTATAGCAACTGCTTGCTACATTGCAGCAAACAGTTTGCTACAGTTTAAAAGTAAAAAAAAAAATCTATTTTTTTAACTAAAACCCGAGCACAGTAGCACTCTGTGTAGGAAAGCTATAAACTATAGCAACTGTCTGCTATATCTGTGCCAAGCAGTTTGCTACAGTTTGCATTTTTTTTATTTAACTAAAACATGAGCACTGAAGCACTCCATACAGGTAGGTATAAACTGTAGCAACTGTTTGCTACATTTGCAGCAAACAGCTTTCTGCAGTTTAAAATCATTTTTTTTTAAATAAAATATGTTAAAGGAGGTTGGGGGCAAGGCACAGAAACAGGACCTGAATGGCTGGGGCTCAGTGGGGGGTGTCATACATCTGGTCACCTGGTTAGCATACCAGCAGAAGGAGAAGGAATGTCCGTTTTTTTTTTGCTGGGGCTGATCACTTATTACAGTGTGTTTTTTTTTGCTCTTCACTTGTAGAGCTGAGGGGGTAGAGAGCTGGTTCATAGCACTGTCCCATGGCGCAATTGAACCAGTTACACTTCTGTTGTAAAATGACACTTATGTGCTTATTGACAACAGCCAATAAATGAGAAAGGAAAAAGAATTATGTTGTCAAATTATCATAAGGGGTAGACAGATTCACTGGGTTTAAGAACACAACTTGAATAGAGTAGATGGGAGGAAACCTAGACACTTAGCACTGTAGATGACTGACCTGAAACTCCTTAAAGATCATGTGCAAAGATAATACTTACTTGCATATCATCTTGTCCTATGGCTACCCTCACAGAATGGCATTTCCATAACCCAAAATGTGAAGCAGCTTCTAAAAATTCTTCATTCTTAGGCATTTAAATTTCCCTAAAAATCAGGGGAATTCCTTGCAGGTTGTTGAACAGCTATGTACTCTCATGTCATTGTGCCTAGCAGAGAGATAATGTGAGGTCAGCAGTGAAGATGCTATTCCACTGATTATTATAATGCACACATGAAAATACACACATACACACACACACACACACACACACACACACACACACACACACACACACACACACACACACACACAGTCAGGAGAAAGCACTGGATATAATTAATATTTACTGAATGCACAAGCTGTGCAGCCGCATTCATTAAATATTATTGTCCAAATGCTCATTCTATCACCTTCATGTTTTACTATAGCTCATAGACATAAGTAGTTATAAGCTCAGGAAAAAAAACTTATATAACCATCTCCCTAACACTGCTATAGTCTGTAAGGGGAAGTGAATATTTCCACAGGTATCAAAAGCAACCGAAAATATATTTAAAAATAATCCGTCAATCAATCAGTCAATCAGTCAATCAATCAATAAATAAATAAAATAAACAATGAGAAACTGAAATGGCATCAGGAAAGCTTCAAACAATGACTGGACATCACAAAGGAACATCCATCACAACCAGTACCCAGAAGAATGAGAGAGTCAGTTGCACCAAAGCAGTTGTTTACAGCTCCTATTTTCACATAAAATCATTTTATGTGGACTTGGAAACAATACTGTCATTAGGCACCAGTGAACTATTTACAACAGTCAGAACTAGATGCAGGTTTGTCAACATGCATATGGTGTTTAACACAAACACAAAGTCCTGAACTAGTCTGACACACAATGTCAACATAAGAAAGAAACAAGGATCTAATAGCCGCAGTTAGTCCACTTGAATGGCAAAATGCAGTGAAGCTGTTTGCTCTAATTGCTAATACAGGCTTAAAACCCTTAGGTAAAGCAGGTACAGATCAATAACATGAACTTATAAATAGATCAAGACATGAAAAATCATCCCTTATCTTTGCTGCTGAATGCAATGAAACTATCCCAAACCAGCAGTAGTTGTTCCCTGAATGTTAATTAGTAGTTTAAAAGAACAGACCAATAACAGCCTGGGAATTTGTAGACACTCAGCTCTGCAGCTGTCTGGCCTAGACCTGTCTTAATTCGTCTTTGATTCAGTTGCAAAAACAATTTTTGAACCATGTTGGAATATTTATTAATGGAAACTATACAGAGAGTATTTTACATAGGAGATACAATAGTAAAAATTACAAAGTCAAATAATAGCACATGTAGAAGATGTAATATAGAAACTGAAGCAAGTTGGAATCATACTATATATGATTATGTATCACTATGAGACTTCTGGGAAAAATACACTCTGTCAGCCTCTTTGGACAGGTACATTTTTGTATAATGCACCAATACAGACATTTTTTTAAAGTCCAATTTCTTCTCATGGAGTTTGTTAGAAATAGCAAGAAAATTATGAAAACGTGGAAACAAAAGACGTCAGCATTTTTGGAATTCATAAGTTTATGCAAAATAGTTGCTAAAAATGTTCATACAATAAAAATAACTTTAAAATCAGATACAATAAACTTTACATTCTTGCAAAAAGTTTTGTAGAAACTCGTATGAAGTTATATTTATATAAATGTTAAAATAATTTAATTGACATGATCAGTCATTGTAAATAATGCATACATTTTAAGTTAGTTAAAAATAGGTAATTTTAGTTAATTAATATGTAATAACTATATTGCTTATTAGATTTGTTGCTTCCCTGAGTGTTAATTATATGTTTCAAAAGGCAATAGAAAATATGTAATGTCAGTTTTTAAATAAAGAGAAAAAGTTAGTGGAACATGTTTATAGTGTTAGTCCCAAAGCCTGATGAAATGATTAGGTTTTGGAGTGATTTAGGAACAACATGTCAAAATGTGACATCAACCTAATGCCTAGGGTTGCTGAACTAATAAAAAGGTTGAGAAGGCAAAATTCCTGACCAAATTATATCTGACAAATGGATAATAGCTGATCCCTCCAACAGCTGAATCAAAAGAAAAGACAGCTTTTTTAACACCAGAAAACTTTCTCCAGTATACTGTTCTTTCTTTTGAGCTAAATAGTCCCCAAGAACCATTTAGAAATTAATTGAAAGACTTCTAAAGGTCTTTGTCTAATATACTGACACCATGTCATTGGAGTCTATATTACAAGCTCGAAAGTGTTAAAGAGCGAACATTCTTTTATCAAACTGAAAATATCGACACCAGTAAGGAACGAAGACATGGAACAGTGATTTTTTTCCCCCAGGGAAAAAAATCACTGCTCTGCAAAAAAAATGCAAACACAAAATAAGGTGGGGAGCTTCGCCCCCACCTCCCCCTACTTAAATATACCAACTCCAAGATTGCACCACAATGGAGGAAATGGCAAAGTCCCGAAAACTGCTCAGTGATTTTTTTCTCTGAAAAAATAAATCGCTGTTCCGTGTCTTCATTCTTTAGTGGTGTTGATGTTTACAGCTCGATAAAAGAGCATTTGCTCTTTTAAGCTTTTGAGCTTGTAATATAGACCCTGTCATCGTGCACTTTTAGGATTTAAACTCCTAATTAGTTAAGGTGCAAGCTGTATTACACTCCCTGAGGCAAGTCAGGTTAATGCCTCCAAAAACAAGTTGGGCATGACAGAAATAATAGATTTAAGGTGTGTCATAGGTAGGAGGATTATTAGTCCCCTGAAAAAATATATATAAGCAATGAGAATCTGGACTATTCCATGCACTAAGAAGTAAGAGAGGGTATTACTGGGGTTGGCTTATTAATGTTGAAAGTGTGTACCCCATCTTGCTTGAGATCTGACTAAAGAGAGTATGCCCTTTAAAGAAAAGTAGACTCTAGAAGCAGATAATAATTTTGGGCAGTTATTGAGAAATATTGTGTTCAGAGCCTGACTCAGCATCTTTGGATTTGAGTAGGTCTTTTATAGTTTATAGGGATGATGCAGAGGTAGGTCTAAGGGTAATGCTATCACAGACCTTTGTTGTTCTGAGTTATAAGTTAAGGAGGGCAGAGAAATCAGTAGGGAGTGCTAGGCAATCAAATCAACACTCTCTTCACTAAAATATTAGCTCTTCAGCTGGAAGATCACATTGGTAACAGACTATGCCCCCCTACTGTGGTTAAATTAGCAGTTAGATGGAAAACATTAAGCAAAGAAAGAGGGCAATGTTTTAAGGCATTCAAATTAACAATACAGCATAGATCAGACTTGAACCACCACAATGAAAATGGCCTGTCCAGGTCTCTCAGCCTTTCTAAAGGGCCTAAAAAAGAGGGTTTTAAACTGGGGGGGTCAACAGAAAACAGTGTGAATTTTCTTGCTGAATCGTATGTCAAAATGAACTAAAAATGACATAAGAAAATGCAAACAATGTTATTGCAAATATTGTAAATGAAACCATTTTGGTAAATAGCTGTAAATAAAACTACTTTAAATAGAACTATTGCAGGAAACACAGGAACCTTGCTGTTTTAGAGTAAGTTCTCATAGTTTTGTCGGTTAATGAAGGCAATAAGTTGTTTATAAAAGGGGAGGCGTTTATGTCAGCCAGTTTGCAGTCATTGGCCTTTCCTGGATGGGGATTCTGTGACTGGGCAGCAGTTCTGAGAGAAGCACTACAAGGTAGACAGATCTGAAGGAAGACACCAGAGGAAACCTGCAAATCATTCCTACCCAGTGGCAGCTGGTGACTTCAAATCAAAGGGAGGCTGCAGGGAACAGCTGAATGGAAGGGGTCAATGGCAAGGGGTGTGGCCATCTAGAAAGGGGAGGGACTATGCTCAAAACCACAAAAACTGTAACTTTAATTAAATACGCTATCCTGTGTGCCAAACCATCATTATGCAAGTCCAATCAAGGCAAAATGAAGTGTGGAAGAAAAAATATATATTTTAATGCATTGGCTGCATGACAGCTTACTTAATATCTACATGGAAACAAAAAGGTTGTGAGGCATGAAAAAATAAATTACTCTTTAAATACATTACTGGAATGTCATTCAAAATCAAGTATAAGAAAAACAAGCAGCACTCTACTCAAATCACTTCTTGCACTGCAGTTCTAATTATAATGTATATTCAGCTTTATTAAAGTACCAAGTCACATGCTGAAAGTAGAAATCCCTGATGCCCCCACTTGTAAAAATGTTCCTTATCCAAAAAAAGACCTGCTGCCTGACAACTATCTACTTGTTTCATGGGGAAAACATGATCAAAGTAAAAAATGAAAAGCAAACAAGAAATAAGCTCAAGATACATTGCTTAAAAGGATTACTGTACAGGTTATGGACCACACGATTGGCATTCTGTTTAGTTTACAGGTAAAGCCTGCAGAGATGATTGAAAGTCTCGAAGTGTAATTAGCTTCTTAAAATAATGTAATCCTGTCCTTTATTACAAATACTGTCATATGCATTTCAATACCCAAGGCTTATACATTATCTAGTTAAGTATTCTCTACATGGCAACAACAGAAAGGCTTTCAATGTTGGCAATTCTTTAACAGTATGCTTATTAAAGGAAGCTTACTTGCATCTTACAATCTCAGCCAAGCTTACCTGATGGTCATTAAAGTATTGCTATTTAAACACAGAGCAACAGGCACTTTGAGTAATAAGCATAAATCAACAGTACAAAAATATGACAGAAACCAGACCATTCTGCAAAAATCAAGGACAGATGAAAAGCCACGCTAGTACTTGAGTCTACCTTGGATTTTAAACTGCATAACTACTCCTTGCCTTGCACATCCAGAGTCACTACATAACAAGTAGGTCACAATTTGAAATGTCTCTGGCTGACTGTGATGACCCTGACACATTTGTCATACCTCTCAACCTCAGAGCAAGAAATTGGACAAAGCCATACAAAGAAGTGGGACAAAGGCCCAAAAATAAGGACAGTTTTTAAAATATTGCTCTTATAAACTTAGAAAGATAATAGAATAGGTCTTGCATTAGTATAAATTTTCTGAATGGTATGAAATCTGAAACTCAAATGTCTGTCATTATTTTCTAACTTCAGTCTTTAATGATTTGTCACTAATTTGCCAAAACACAATTTTATGAAAAATGGACCAAAAATGTGATGTAAAAATATAAAATAGCCACACAATACAGCTGGGAACCTGTCAAAGAAGGGACACTTTAATATGAGTACTGCTAACTTGAGCAGCTGACAAAATAAAATAATCTACATGCATTTCTGAAATAAAATTAATCTATAACTCTGATTATTACAGTTATTTCTTAATTGTAAACCCTCCATGTTTTCTTCCAAAATTGCTATTTTGCAGAGGGATTATTAGGGGAAGAGCAACATTTTGAGCCCAAATCAGGGACAGTTGAGAGGTTTGGCTATGCCTAATTCTATAAAGCAATTTATTTGCATGTACCTCTCAACCTGTTAATGCAATAAATCTGGACAAGGCCAAATATACTGGGGGAACATATAAACAGTGCTAAAAATTGCTCTTGTATAAACTGAGACAGTTGATAGAACAAAAGGTCTTATTTTAGCATGCATTTTTCTGAAGGTTATGAAGTCTGAAATGCAGTGTGTCATTATTTAGTGACTTAATTCCTAAATGATTTGCCAGAAAAGCACAAATTTTATGAGGAACAAACCAAAAATAAGAAACAAAAATCTATTCATTCTTTGAAAATCTGGACAGTTGGGAGGTGTAGTTCAGCTGGGGCTAAGTTTGCCACCCTTCCCCCTCACAAAATCATGGTCGAATGGAGCCTCCCCCTGCAGCCATTCCAACGATCCATTACTTGGCTATTTCACTCCATTTACCATAAACACTAATGTGCATACTGATTTACTTCTATGATGATTTGGACTTCATTTCAAAGTTTTATTTTGTATTTTACAGCACAAGCACTAAGACATCTGCTAAACAAACTTAGCATTAAAACTTCTCTGCCCTTGAAACTTACATTCATTGAAACAGCATTGAAGCCCACATTCAAAGAAATACATTTTACCAGTGGCAGATAAAGATTAATTCTGGGCTGTTTTCAAATCATAGGCTCCTTGCATATGAAACATACATGTGCTCTTTGATACACCTTCCTATTGTTTTGAACATTTTTCCAGTAAACAATGAAACAAACAATAATGACAAAACTGCCCAATTCAGAACATTTCCATCATAAAAGTCTACTCAAACTTCTACAGTCCACCATTATCAGTAAATATGCACAATTCTACAGTCCAACATTATCAGTAAATATGCACAATCTGTGAAGTAGAAAAGTCATCTAAATAATTCCACATTAAATAAATCTGTAACTAATGAAGTGGTTGCTGCTAGCAAACACCTTTATATTTCATAGTTTCATTGAAAAATTAAAGTGTCTGATGCCCGAGGAATACATTGCCTATATTACATTAAAAATAAGCTAGTCATATTGCAATAGGAAATGGATGGCAGACTGATAACAGGCTCATAGTTACCATCTTAACTTTTTCAGTATGGCAGCATTCAGAGTAGAACCAACAACCTTCTGCATCAAAAGCAAGTACACAACCTGTTGTGCTATTAACAATGCAAGCTGACTTAGCATAATCAGCACTAAACTTTGTAAAATCTGCTCAATACTCAACTGCATCTCAACAAGAAATCTGGAAAAGCCAAATTTATTAAAACCAGGGACACATTGCTTGTATAATATTGGAAAGTTGCTAGAATAAAATGCTGTGTTACATACATTTTACTGCCAAGGCCCCTATGCAAAACAGTCAAAATCAGCTGGTTTGTGAAAGAGAGGAAGACTGAAACTTAAATGGCTATCATTTAATGAATTCAGTTCTCACCATAGCTGTCAACCTCTCAGCACAAAACACCTGGACAAACCCAGTAATGAGGGAATACAGCCCTCAGACATATTCAGTGAATTCAGTTCTTGCTATAGTTGTCAACCTTAGCACAAAAAACCTGGACAAAGCCAATAATGGGGTAATACAGTCCCAAAATAAGGACAAATTTCAAATATTAATCTTATAAACTTACAAAAGTGCTAGAATAAAAGGTTGTGTTACTATGTATTTTCTGAAGAATATGAAGTCTGAAATTCAAATGCCTGTGAATTTTACTTCTGACGGAACAAAACAATTTTCAGCAGAGGCCCAGGGGGAAATACTGCAGACACATGTCTTTGTAAAATGGCAGAACACCAGAGCAAATCTACACAAATACAGGGATGAGATGCAGACTCCACACAGAAGGCACCCCAGCCAAGAATCAAACCAGAAAAACCTATAGCTGTGAGGCAACAATGCTACCACTGCACCATCAAATATGTAAGGAATTAAACATTCAGAAACCTGAAGTATGAAATTCAAATGCCTGTCAATTTTATTTAACATTTGTTAATCAGGACAATCTGACTTGGAACAAAAAAACTATTTTCAGCAGAGGCCCAGGAAGAAATAATGCAGACATGCCTTTGTAAGTAACATAGGAGGACAGAAAAGCAAACCCACACAAACACAGGGAGAAGATGCAGACCCCACACAGAAGGCACCCCAGCAAAGAATCAAACCTGAGAACCTGCAGCTGTGAGGCAACAATGCTACCACTGCACCATCAAATATCAAGCATTGCAACATTTAGAAACCACAGATATTATGAGGAACAGATTAGATCAAATATGAGGCAAAAATCTGCAATTTTTTTTATAAATGGTGGTGGGTAGGGAATTCAGGTACTTAACACCTGCATACAAGGTACAGGGTTCAAGGCTGGGTATCTCTACCCACCAGCATTTGTTCTCTCTAGCCACCAGTATATAGTAACTGGGGCATTACACACACACACCACCTCTTTATGTCAGCATATGTGAAGCTTAGAACATCTTATAGATGCACAAGTATAAATATGTAATTTTCATCATGCAAAATATCTAGGGACCCTATCTTATTAAAGTCGCTAGTGACATGATACCAAAATGTAGCTATAGTAACCACATTTCTGTATACAAATCCCTGACATAAGCATACTGCTTTTCTGGGAGAAACAAATCTCTCTGGGGCTAGCAGTGAACATGTATTATCACACATCTAGCTAAGGCTATTATAATTTTAAAATCCAAATGCCATTGCCAACTGCTTTATAAGCCCAATGTGCTATCAGGTACAAAATATTCATTATGTATGCATTTTTAGGGGATTTACTTTCTTTCAGTGGGCTGGTAAACGCTCCTTCACAAACACCACCTCCTACCAGCCCAAACACTCCTTCACACACACCACCTCCTACCAGCCCAAACGCTCCTTCACACACACACACAATCAGCGACCACCTCCTACCAGCCCAAACGCTCCTTCACACACTCCTACCAGCCAAAGTGAACAACTAGATCAGCGACCATGAGAACACCAGCGATCAGCTCCTTCAGCCCAAATGAGAACACCAGCAAAGCGATCAGCGACCCGGTACTCACCAGCCCCTTCAGCCCAAACATGACCCGGTACTCACCACCCCAAGTAAGCAATCAGCTCCTTCAGCACACACGAAGCAATCCACACATACCCTTTGCGATCAGCTCCTTCAACCCAGAAGATGTAAAGCAATCCACACACACCCTTTGCGATCAGCTTCTTCAGCTCAGAAGATCAGCGACCCGGTACTCACTAGCCCAAGTAAGTGATCAGCTCCTTCAGCACACACACCTTTGCTCCTGACTGAAGCCCGCGCACTGTCTCGCAAGTCCTGCAAGAGCAGCTCAGTCCTCTCATTGGCTCTGACTGCGGCTGAAGCAGTCCGGAGCTCCTCTATGTGGTGCAGTCGTCACAGCACAGAATCTTGGTATCTCACAGCAATGATTGCTGGGTACCTGTTTGTCCTTATCCGGATTGCTGGTAAGGCAGTCAGGATCGGGGCTTGTGAATTTTGTGTTTAAATTTAACAGATATTTTTTTGTTTTTGTCTAGGTGGGAGGGCTGCAGTTCAATACCTGGTCCAGACTAGTCCACAATTTAAAAAGTATTTTTTTTTCTATTTATTTCTTTTTATTTCTTTATTTTAAAGTTGAGGGGGCTGCAGTCCGGCAGTCCAATAGCATGGGCCGCCCCTATTCCTACCCAAGGAGAACTGGAAGAGACACAGCTATTTAAAAGTGCAGTGACAAATTCTAAGAGGTGTTGTGCCCTATTGCATGGGACTATACGTACAGGTAATTTAAGTTACTTTGTCATTTGGTGCGATTATTTCCAGGGAACTTGCATTTTCATTTGTATTCAGTAAAACCATGTTATTTTACAGACTTGTGGTCCCTGTCCTTTTATTTTCTAAGTACATATGTAGAAATGACTGCAATATCTATTTTTTTCTAAGTTATAAGTCAGTTTGGAAAGTCTTTTCAGTTAACTGTGTGTTATTTAGTAGAACATAATCCATTTATACTGTACCAAAGTCATGAATTATGACACTCTGCAAAGGATGGCTTAATTATAGCCTTGCATGTCACTGGTTTTCAGTCTGAGAAATCCTTTCACTTTCCATAGGATATTTAACTGTATTCTGTTTATATTTTATTGAGATAAGCAGACTGGACCAAATGGTGTTCTCAACCTTGATCTAGTGACATCAGGCAATAAAAATAATTATAAAAATGAAGTCAAACATTATTCAAGCAAACTGGTACAATTTACAGTAATGCAAAATAAACAGAATTAAGCACCTTTCAAATTAAAGACATGTCCCTGCTTTTGTAAGTGTTCTTCAAAAGGCACAATAGTGGGGAAGGATCTAATACGGGCAGAACATTAATTCTATAATATAAAACCTTGAGTGGGATTCTGAAACAATTTGTGTAGTACACAAAATCTGTTTCAGGGGTTCACAGACATATCACAGCACTGGTGATTCAAAGGCAAGGATTGTACAGGTAGGTATTGTATGGTATGCAATGTATTTATGTGGTGTGCTAATGTATACAAATGAGTAGGGAACATTTTTATTCAGGAACATCTCATTTAAAATGAGCAACTATATAAGCTTTCACATCATGCAGAAAAACATCAGTATGCACTAAAGTAATTTTGGAAACCACTGCAGCACTGTTTCACATGTCGCAACTCCATCTGCTTAAGGCCTTGCACAGCCCTATGCCACACAGTCAAGCATCACAGCAGTTCCCAGAGTACTGTTCAGAATTTGCATGTCACAGCTTAACTGACAGCAGATTGGTGATCAATTTCAAGGGGGCTGTGAGTTACTGAGGAACATCTGCATATCTGCCAGCACCATAGATCCTGTGCAGATAAATCTACAGAAGAATGGATAACAGGAGAGTATGAAGAGGAAGAAAAAGAACAAGTCAATACTGCAGGTTTGGTTTAGTGTATGACAACATATATTTGACACAGTGCAATTACATTGGTGTAAGTTGCAGGAAAAATTCACGAACAGCCAACATACTGGTCTGAAGTATTTTCAACAATAAATGTGGTGGAAGACCTGTAATGGTTATTTCTAGTGCCATGCACATGGAAATTCATTGCATTAAAGGCAGCATGAAGAGCTTTGGGAATCCTAGGATGCATATAAAGTGGCATCACCTGTAGAAAGAAGCAGCTTATTTTTAGTTCCTACAAAATCTAGAGTGCTGTGAGAAGTTCTGGGGGCTGATCTCCTTAAAGCTTTTCTGGGGTGAACTACCAATAAGCTGGAAATATTACGAGAGAAATTAAACTTAGCATGTACCCTGTTGAGGTACGGTGGTGGATATAAGGCAGGCGTGGTGGGGTCAAGTTCTACTTATCTTGCATGACTTTTTGTTCTACATTTTTTTTTTTGATTTGGTTGTGCATCTGTGGTGAATGTTAGTTATAAGATGACAGAAATGTACTTTGTTATTTGGTATGTAATAATGATGATCATTTGGAGAGACATACTAGATCACAAAATTACAGGGGGGGCTTATCAGCCATCTTGTCCATGAAAGAATGCAGTCCATTCTTGGGAATGGCTATTGTCATGAGAAAGGTATAAATTAAAGACCACAACAATATGCAGATATCATTATTCAATCATGCAGATGTTAATGGTAACTTTTTTATATACATTTTGATTAAATGCAATCTGCTGCATGTACAGGTGACATGAAGTTTAAAACACTGTTTTTCCATGTTCCCTAATCACAGAATTTGTCAGTCGGGATGCAGTGTTTGCATTATTTGGCCATACATTTCAACCATACCACATTATGAAGAATGTTCTCCATTTCAAGTCTTTCTGAATATAAAAGTAGTTTTGTAGCTTTGAATTGCAAATAAAAGTCTGGTTGCAGGTTTTGCCCCTTTTATCACAATTCCAGTTAGGAAGACACTAAGGAAAGTAAATATAGAGACTGGGGAACAGGTAAAAGAATCTCATACTACAGGAAGAGGAAAAGGAAACCTAATATCTTAATTATGGAGAAACCTTGTTAAGTGATTCAGAAAAAATAATTTAGGAAAGCTTCATTAAACGTAAATGGGGAGCTCAATCATAACATGTGCTAGAAATTATCTGGCATCAGTTTTGGATTAGCAGATGTTGAGGGCTTTTCAGTGAGACAGAAGAGTACTGTGGTCTGTACCAAAGCACAGACAGTCAGAAGGAGAAACAAAGGAACAGAGCAGACCTACTTCATGCCTATACTTTTAAGTATGAAATAACATGCTCTACATGGTAACCAATGATAAGGAGAAAACACTGAGGTAGTTATTAGTTCCCAAGCTTTTTTAGAAAAGCTGTAATGAAGTCAGCATACAGCCACATTTTGGAGGTCATTTAGGAATGGATAAAACAAAAGCTAGGACTTTGGCTAGATTTTACTGGACTGTTGTTAAGAGGGACATAGAAAAAATGTGGAGATTGCCAAGAATATTAAAAGACAGCATTCACCCCAGGGTTTATGAGCCTTTTGCTACTATTACCTATAATGGAATTTCCATTTGAGAGAATAGCAATGAATATTGTAGGACCACTTACAGAACTGAGTAAGGACCATTGATATATCCTGGTAATCACTGATTATGCAACAAGATGCCCTGAGACTGTAGCCCTAGGAAGAGTAAATGCAGAATCCATCGCAAGAGTTAGTATTGCCATTTTGCAGAGTGGGTGTTACCCAAGGAATTGTTACTCTCCATTGCACACATCTGTGTCTAGAGTAAAGCATGAACATTTTTGTGTTTTTAAAGTGAAATAGCTTAATATATATATATATATATATATATATATATATATATATATATATATATACATATATATATATTATCCTCTGACAAACATGGTAATTAAGCACTTTAATAAAACCTTAAAGTCTATAATACAAATGGGTATAGAACTGGATGGGAGAAACTGGGGTCATCTGCTTCTGTATTTTTCCTTTGCAATAAGAGAACTACCCCAAGTCTCAAATAGATTCACAACATTTGAGTTGATATTTGACAGGCACCCCTGAGGACTGCTATATGTTAACACAGAAAAATCATCATTGTATCGTTGTTATCATCAATCCCCATTTCTCATTTTTATGTGGTGGTAGGGTATATACCAGAAAACATTCCTACAGTAAAAGTACGTAAGTACAAAGCACACGAGGCACAACATACAGCAAATAACAAAAATGCTCACCTTGGAGAATCCAGAGGATAAAGTACGTGTTAGTATTCAATTGCTGAAAAACAATTTATTTGTAAAATGGCAAGGGACGTTTGAAATTGTAAAAAAATTAAGTGAAGTATATTATAAGGTGACGCAACCAGAAAAATGACAGGTATACCACAGACATCTTTTGAAACCTCGGAGAGAAAGTTGTTTTTGTAATGTCATGGATAAAATTTTTAGACCCCATACCAGATATGCAGTAGCATACTTGGATGAAATAATATTTTCTGAAGACTAGGAAAACTGTCTTCCTAAATGGCAAGCTGTTCTAGAGTCCTTGCTAACACAGCTAAGTTCAAGTCACCATCTGGGCTACTTAATAGGCAATGAAATAGTGAAATCACAGGCAGAGAAAACTGAAGCAGTACAAAACTGGCCATACCAGACACTAAGATAAAGGTCATTGCTGTTTTGGCTTGGATAGCTATTACTGATCATTTATTTAAAGTTTTGCTACTACTGTTTGCTTCCTGACCATCTTGACTAAAGATGAGACTCTAGTGAAAGTCAAGTTCGAGTGGATAGATGAACCAGATCATTCCATTAGACAACTAAAAATATGCTGTGTTCAGAATGAATGCTAGTAGCTACAGACTTTTCCAAGCAATTCTTAATATAGACAGATGCCTCTGTCAAGCACAGACTTGTCTCAAACTATATATGGGGATGAGCATCCCATCTGTTATATCTGTAGAAATTTCAGCAAAGTTGAGAAACATTACTCAGCTTAAAGAAAATGCATTGCCATAAAATGGGCCATAGCTATCCTCAAATACTAATGATGGAAAAACAAGCAAAAGGGTGAAATCAAACTAACCAATTAATAACTAAAATCAAAACCTTTTTTCCAGCCCAACCAGAGCTGAACATCAAAGGTAAGAATAAAACACTCAAATACTATCTATTCTGTATGGCGTTTGGGCTAATCACTGACCAGACCCATCTACAATGGCACTACCATCAAAAAGACTGCAACCAAAATAGTTCATGTGGGCTTTGACTCTCCAGCCATATCATTTTAAGAGCCATCATAGTTCAGGCTGTAGTTAGTGAAATGTGGCTTGACTGTTTCAGGCTTATATCCTTACCAGTGGTGTTAGAACCAGTGGCTTTATGCTATGAGGGTCATGCGGCATAGCAATTTCTGGGACCAGGAAAAACACTATTTGTGACGGTGGTGTTTCTGCAGTGTGGCTTTCTTTTTACTTCCTCCTAGTTGTCAGGCTCTTTGCTTATTCACTGTTTCTCTTTTTGGGATTTAGGATTTCATAAACAGTAATTTGGGACTTTGCTCTTCTTGAGTGAGTGAATTTGTTTAGTTATTAGTCCTTTTTCATTTTGTAAACATGATGTACCCTAGCAGTACTGTTATCAATAATCCAATATATTTAGTCTTGCAAATGCATCAAAATAGATAACATATTGAGCATTATAATTTCTACATTAGTAATATACTTTAAGTCAGTCACCATTAGACAACTGTGACAACAAAACAATCTAATAAATTCTTAACATCAGGTAATATTGAACAACCTAGAATATCAATGTTATGTTAAGCCAGAGCATTAGCTCCATGAGAAATCTTTTAAGCTAACTTATTGCTCAAATAGCTTCATCGTCAGTATAAATAAAATTGTCATTTTACATGCAATTCTAATTCAGTTAAGAAATACAGACTTAGAAAAGAACATAGTCTAACTTTATAACTACTCATATGTCATTTTGTTCCATTTGAAGTCTGTTTATTGCATGAGCCCCAAACATATTTACTTAAATAGCTGCATTTCAAAACAAAATATGAGTTGCTAAACATTGAACATACTATCTGTATTATGTAGTCTTCAAATGACCTCCATGGTCCTAGAGAGGAATCCTTTCTTATATGAGAAATGTGTGCATTTTGCTTTCAATTTACATAATCTTGAGTCTGTACAGAAAGATCATAGAATCTTAATAGAATACAGATGTTTATAAATTCTAGATTTCAGAATACCACCCCCAGTCTATC
The DNA here is from genome assembly GCF_019279795.1 of Protopterus annectens. NCBI lineage: Eukaryota > Metazoa > Chordata > Ceratodontiformes > Protopteridae > Protopterus > Protopterus annectens. Next base: position 1,747,434,280 of record NC_056733.1, read on the forward strand.
CTACTTAAAATGGAGAACAGTAAAGTCAACTTGCTAGATATATCACACCTTTGGAAGTACAACTGTAAAATCCCAGTACAGGTAATAGTTTGCTAATGGCTACTAACAGAAATGTTAATGGAGTCATAAATAAACCTTCAATGTGAAGAGAAGTCATATTTGAACAACCCATATGTAAGTGAATAGTTATATTTTTATTCCCCGTGTCTAATATTTTTTAAATATTTTTGACTCATATATAAACAGAAATTGGGACTTCACCAAGTACGCTTTTCACTTATGATTTAGAGCAGTAATGAATAATCAACACCTCACTATAATGTGTTGTGCCTTTGGGTTTCTCAGTTATGACATCAGGTTTCATATCAAGGATAGGCCGAAACCTACCTGGTTATTCAGTGAAACCTCAGATGCTACTTTTTCAATACTTTTAATGGATATCCTCACTCAAGAAACATTGATTTTAAAATGGAAAGTTCACTAATAAAAAGATTGTTGTCAGAGACTAGCCTAGCAAGCTGTACAATCTGACTCTTCAAAATATTTTTCTTTTTCCAAAATGGGTGTTGACTTGTCAAATGTTGATGAATCAAAAAGTAGGCTTTCTATAAATATTAGAATATTTCTTTTTGTAATAGTCATTCAACACAGCCACAGCTAAAAAAAACTATTTTATTTTTATAAAAAAGGATAGGTAAACTCCTACCTATTCTTTACTGCTCTAAATCATTAGAGGTGAACAAATTATTATTAATAATTGGGAATTAAAGTTTAGTCAAAATGGATTAATCAGTTGATTGGATGAAGTCTCAATTTTTATTTTTAAGCAAAGCAAAGATATTAAAAAATTATTAGAGACAGGAAATAAAACTACAAATCTTCCCTTACATAGTAAAATGTTTTAATGCGGCTGCTGTTCACAGCACAGGTTTATTTATGATTCCATTAATATTTCTCTTAGTAGCTAAGAGACAGCTATTACTTGTGCTGCGATTTGCAATTGCAATACAAAGGTGTGGGATATCTGGCATTTCTGTTCTGCATCTTATGAAAAATTGAGCATGTTTTGAAATCTAGGATTTATGAATATATGTATTCTATTAAAAGGAAAGATTCTTTGAATGCTAATTACAGACACAAGAGAGTGTACATTAAAACTTGTGTATAGTTTTATATTAGAAAAGTTTCCTGGGGGCGTGGCCAAGGATGAACACAGGATAGCAGCAGATTTCTTCAGCTCCACCAATTTCACAGCACTGACAGGAAATAATTACTTTAAAAATTAATTTATGAAATAATTTTCTTTCTAAATACGTTTGGAATATCTATTTCTTAAATAATATCTAAAAAAGAAAGAGAATTTTAATAATATTCCTGTCAGAAAACACCTTGGAAATTTTTCTGTCAGCTCCTCTGTTTGAAATGAGTTCCAGTAAGACAAATTCTCAAGATTCCAGCATCAAGAAAGAACTTCAGTCTCTGATATCTACAATCCAGCAACTTACTGCCAAAATGGATAAACTGGATACTAAAATTGATACCTTCATAGAAAAAAACTACAAAACAAATAGATTTGTTACATATAGACTTGCAACAACAGAAGACTCAGATTACAGGCATAGAAGAGACTGTAAATGACATGGAGAATAGAATCCAAGAAGAAGAAATCAACATTGAGTTTTGCTGAAACAGAACACACATCTACAAACTAAACTTGATGACCTGGAAAATAGATCTAGGCGCAATAACATTAGGATTTTTGGACTGCCAGAAAATATTGAAGGTAACAATATTACTTCTTTTTAAATACATGGCTCCCTAAAACTTTAGACTTGCCAGAAGCACTTTCTTTTTGTATCGAAGAGCCCATAGATCCATATCTAATTCTAACTCTAACAAAAGTATCCTAGATCAGTTATAGTTAGATTTCTATCATCTTTTGATAAAGAGATGGTACTTAAATCTGCTTGGGCTAAAGCACCTGTTAAAATGAATGAGGCAACTGTGCATTTTGACAATGACTATTCTTCCTTGGTAATAACTAAAAGAAAAGTTTCTGCCATTAATAAGAGAGCTTAAGAAAGCACAGTTTAAAACCTACCTTCTGTTTCCTGCCAAACTAAAAATCTTTCTTCCTGATGGCCCCAGAATTTTTGAAGACTTAGACTCTGCATTGCTGTTTATCAAAAAAAATAAGATTTTGGATAAAATAGAGGAAATGGAATGGACTAGTCCTTCATTAAAGAGGTTGGAAACAGAAGCTTCATGGAAGACTTCAGAGAAGAAAAAAAGACTAAAAAACAAATGACTTGTTCTATGTTTTTTCTTTTTTTTCTCTCTCTTTTTCTTCACTATTAATCTTCTTAAATACAGTTACTACATTTTCAGAAAGCCACAAATATTCTGAAAAAGATTTAATCAAAGTTATTTTCTGTGTACAAAGAACTGTTTTTGTTTCATAAATAGTCAAAATATCTGAGGAACTAATAACAAGCTATCAATCAATCTGTTTCTCTTTGTGACAAAGAGACTCAAGGTTAGTAATGTGATACATTTTTTTCTTTTGTTTTAAATAATGACATTCTTTTTAGATTATGCATTCAGTAAGGGGTGGGGGAGAGCAGGGAGAGAAGTATAATGAAAATATGATAAGTGGAATAATAACTTATTAATTCCTTGTAAAAAGTATATGTGCTGTTTAAATACTGTTGCTAATTATTTTCCCATGATTCTATTGCTTATACTAGTTTACAAATAATCTGTCATGCTTTAATGACTAATAATTAGAACTAAATAGTACTAAATAATATGTTTCATATCTATCTTTATTAATATAAACAGCAAGTAATATTCCACTGTAGATACTTTTTATAGCTTTCTTTTTTATTTTTCTATTTCTTCTCTTACTCTCTTTTTATTTTCTACTCTCTTTTTTTTCTTTTCTCTCTCTCTCTTTTTCTTTTATATAAGTACATTTACATGCTTTTGATATTACTGATACAGGCAAATAATAAGATTTGTATAAAAATTGAATAGGGGCATAAAAAATTAGTTGTATTATTTATTAATAACTGTGGGCTTAGTTTCACTGTCATGGAGGCTGTAATAACTTGTAAAATACTTTGCGAAGGTTTTGCTCTGTTTAGTTTCATTTATATTGCTAAATGAATGTCAGTCACTTGCATTTATCAAAATTCCCACCAGAATGTTAAGGGAGACAATTTGGGATGTGGGTTACCTCGTGAATAGTGTCCTCGAGTTGTTTTAAAAGCTTCAACACTCAGAATTCACGCAGAGAAGCTGAATACAGTCAATTTGAACTTTGACCCCTGAATTCACACTGACACATCGCAGATTCAAGAAGAACACTCTACCAGGAAGTAGAACTGCTGCAAATGCGACTCTGCGATGGAAAATGAACTCTATAACATTTAAATGTGAGTTATTTTTATAATTACTTACTTATTCATGTTATAATTTATAAAATATGAAAGTTATAATGATTTTAAATGATTCAGTATCCCATAGTAAGCAAATGTGATATTTTAGAAGGCATAGAAAGTAAAACATATATACATATGTCTTTGAAAGTTTACTTGACTGTAACATATTAATGTATGTAAATACTTATGATTTAAACATATACAATGCTACAATTCATTTGACTTATCTAACTGACAAGCATAAATATCATTATGATTTTATCTTAAAAGAAGTTGTCATGTGACATATTTTAAAGCAGCAGTTCAGATATATAAAATACAGATGGCTTTCTTCACAATAATGCAAGTATATCTGGGAATTTGCATAGCTATGCAGTATGATTTGTAACCATTTTTATGAACATAAATATTTTATTTTACTGGCAATAATAAGTATGAGAAAAAAGCTTTGATGCAAGTAATTTAAAGTCTTTTAGAAGCTGTTAACTGCATTTCTATGACAGAAAATAGGTACATCTTAATATATGTAATGTCTGAACCATAATAGCCTAAGTTATTAACTTTAAATGAACATCAGAACTTATTTTTGCGAACTTTAAATAAATTAATATGTAGATATGCCCTCTTTTTTTTTTTTCCTCTTTTCTCTTTCTCTCTCTCTCTCTCTCACTTCTTTTATTTCTCTCTCTCTTCTTGGTTCCTAATATTAAGTTTATTTGAATGTTATTTGATTATAAATGCATTATATATTAAATAGATGTACATAGCAGTATGAATTGTTTTTAAAAGTTTCTATTTGTTTATATGATGCTGATTTATCTAATGTTTAGCTTTGTCTTACTAGATAATCTAATTGAAAGATGTTAACTTTAGTTAATAATAACTAGTATTAAATTGATAAGGTGGCAGCTGAGGTACTGCTGCTTAGGGTAGGGGGTTAACTTGAGTGGTATGTGCTACTCAAAGTTGGAGTTTTTAACTCCAGGCTGGGTGCAAGGTTTAATCCTTATATTATTTTCTTCTGTTTACTGTTGTTTGTATATAGTTCTGACATCCACAATACATTTTGTAAGCTCATTGTCACTACAAACAAAATTGAAGCTTATACAAAATCCCATAAGAGTTTCAATAAATACAGCTATATTTAATGGTACACCTAAAGGAGGAGGTATAACACTACTTATTTTGTTAATTGTTATTCTGATTATAAGTTTTATATGTTTTAAAAATGCCAAATGACTTCCTTAAAAGGAATTTCTTTAAACATTAATGGACTGAATAATCCATGTAAAAGGGCAAGCTTAATGAGATACATTAATTTACATAAGGCCAACTTAGTATTCCTTCAAGAAACACATCTCTTGAAAAAAAATATTGATAAATTAGACACAAATAAATATACAGTATTAGTTAGTTCAGAGCACACTCAGAAAAAAAAGAGGTGTGGCTATTTTATGGAATAAAAGTATGCCCATTCCTAAAACTATTAAGTCTTATGAAGATGATAAAGGAATGTTTTGTATGGTTACAATACAAATTAATGGAAAGACATATACATTAATCAATGTATATTGGATACCAGGAATTGGTATTAACACAGTGAAATACCATCTTAATAAGATCATATCATTCTCTACAGGAGATATTATTTTAGCAGGTGACTTTAATTGTATCCTACATGAAAAAGATACTACTACTATAGGAAAAAGGAAAATTACATCTAATGCAAAACATTTAAAGGATTTTGTTAATTCTTATCATTTAAATGATATTAATAATCAGATAGACTCAAAATCATTACCATACACCTTTTTTTCTAACAGATATAAAACTTATTCAAAAATAGATAGAGTCTTTATTTCTAACCAGATGGTAACAGAGTTAGTTAACTCTAAAATCATTTCATGTCCTATATCAGATTATAATTCAATTGTCTTTGAGTTCATGATAAAAAGTACTTACAATGTTCAGATCAAAAGGATACCAGCATACCTAACTCAACTAAAAGACTATAAAGATTATATACTTTCAGAAGTGCAACATTTTTTAGACATAAATAATACTCCTGAAGTCTCCATTGTTTATGTCTAGGATGCTTTAAAATCATATCTATATGGACAAAGTATCAGATGGTATAATACTAAAAGGAAATCTTGGGATAAAGAATTATTAGATATTCAAAGTAAATTAGACTCTTATAAGCATAATAATAAAGAAAATATTATGGACAAAAAAGTCATTGAAGAAATAAACAAACTAAATGAGAAATACAAATAAATTTTAACACATAAAGTTAAAATAACTTTAGAGAAATACAAGTTTTTGTCTTACTCAATAAGTCCCAAATACTTACATAGACTTAAGAATAAAACAAAAAGGTTGAATAAGCAAAATCATATCAAAGAAATTTTCTCTCTAAGGAAAAAGAAGAATGTTTCTAGTCTACCAGAATTATTAGATGAATTTATAAATCACTTTCACAAAATTAATCATAATAACATTAACATGGAACCTAAAGATAAAATAAAGGAATTTATAACTACAAACATGAATAAAAAACTTAATAAACAACAGACTAAACTATTGGATAAAAGTATTTCATATACAGAGGTTGTTACACAAATAAACAAGCTTAAATCAAACAAAGCACCAGGTAATGATGGTATTATACCAGAGATATATAAAATTCTTTCTAAAAGTACATACTCATTAATACATAAGGTTTTTATTTTGGCCCAAAATGAGCTAATAACTCCCCCATCTTGGCAATACACATTTATTTCGCCAATTTTGAAACCCAATAAAGATCCAACTAGATGCACTTCATATCGACCCATTTCATTACTTAATGTTGATTATAAAATGTTTATGAGTATTTTTGCTGATAGATTGAAGACAATCATCCCAGGCATTATAGATATAGATCAGACAGGCTTCATTGTAAATAGAAATACTTTTGATAATATAAGGAGAACTTTAACGTTAATTGATTTTGCAAATAGGAAAAAGAAAGATTTAACACTTATTAGTCTCGATATAAGTTCAGCATTTGATTCAGTAAGTTGGGACTACTTGTTTACCTTACTGAAGTGCACAAACTTCTCAGATGCATTTGTAAATCTAATTGAACATCTATATAAAGGAGCATTAGCTTATATTAAGATAGGAACATATGTCTCACAAAAACTACCCATTTTAAAAGGTACAAAACAAGGGTGTCCACTCTCTCCACTATTATTTACTTTAATAATGGAGCCTTGGGCTAATCTGATCAGAAACAGTACTGATATAGAGGGATTTGAAATAGATGAAAATACAACATCTAAAATTCAACTTTTTGCAGATGATGTTCTAATTACATCAGCAGGATCTAATTCTTCTATGCAGTCCCTATTTGATAAAATGATGAATTTTAAAAATATTTCTGGTTTAATATTCAATGAAGAAAAAACTAAAATACTGCCTATATATATATATACACGAAAACATTTTCTCATTAGTGATTTTAGTAAATATATACCCAATTCAGGTCAGATAACTTATCTAGGTATAATATTAACTAAAGATATCAAATCTATTATACATAATAATTATAATACCTGTCTTCTTAATATACAAAATCTTTTCAATACCTGGAATAATATGTTTTTTACTATGGAAGAGAGACTTACAATTATTAAAATGATAATATTCCCCAAGATATTATACTTAACACAATCAATAATACTCCCACCTACAAAAATAATTATCAAGAAATTGAATACACTAATGTTAAATTTCCTATGGGCACCTAATAGACCTAGGATTGCATTAAAGAAACATACCAATAGCTGGTCTCAAGGGGGCATTTCTTTTCCAGACTTTAACTTATATACTATCTCTTCTATTATAAAAGTTATTACTTTGTTAATAGATCAGTCATATATTGCAAAATGGAAAGATTATTGGGAACTAATTAGTATTCACTTCATGAAAATCTCTTTAACACATAAAAATATGATTGTAAATAACTCCATGCTATGGTTACTAAAAGAATTCTGTACTTCACCTATTACACCAAAATATATAGTTAGTTATCCATTAAACATTATTATTAGTTATCGTAATTTTATATTCATGCATCCTAAGTATAAGGAATGGAACTTTATTATTTTCCCTATAATGTATACACGAGGTATGCTTTTGTCATCCACTTCTGAAAGAACTCATTTAGTCACAGAAAATGATCTAAAGTACTGGTATCAGTTGCTATCTGATAATAAAGTTAAAAGTTTAGACTTCTTAAAACAAGAATTTGATCTGAGAGAAACCTGTTGGTTAGAAGTTCAGACTTTTAGACAACATCTCATTAATAAAATTGATTTAATATCTATAACAGTTAAAGAATCTATTCCAACACTGATTGATTACTTGATATTAAATTTACAACATAAAGTTTCTGATAAAGGTAAGCTTTCATACATACATAAAATTATTAGAGAAGAAACTTATTACAATGTAGATACCTATTGGAATTATTTTACTTCCTTTAATGGTGAATTACCAAATCAACAAGATAAACAATATATATTGGAATCTGCCTATAAAACTACTTCTTCCATTATCTGGAGACTTTTTACTTGGAAATTTTTACATAGATCCTTTTATACACCTTTGATGATGAATAAAATAAATAATAAAGACAATCTATGTAAAATATGTAATGTAGAAATTAATGCTGATTGGGCACATATGTTTTATGACTGTATAAAATTGAATGAATATTGGAAGTCAATTAATGATTTTTTGCAGGCTCTTTTACAGATAATTTCATTATTCCTAAATCTCTTATATTATTCAACACTCCTGTACCTCAAAGTGTTAAAAGGTTAAGCTTCCCTTGTTATGGTCTATTCTAGCAGTGGCTAGAAAATAATAACCAGAAATTGGATTTCAGATACGCCTCCTTCGTTTAATGAATTTAAAAATGTTATGACTGTAGTGTGCCATATGGAATTGATGACAATAAAATCAAGAACTACTAGAAAACATCTTACTATATTATATGGGATACTTTACAAAATTTGTTAAAAAAATCTTAACTTCAATAGCATGGTATTTTAGTTTAATTAATTGATTTGATTGTAGTGGATGTCTTTGTAAATACTTTGGTTATTGTATTGAATGTTATAACCATTTCTATTTTAATTACTTGTATAAAATTGTTATGATATTTATTTTATATGTTAAAAACAATAAACTTGTTTTAAAAAAAAGAAAAGTTTCGTATCCAAGTACATGGAGGTGCTTTGAATGCCATACAACTCCCTGTTCTAAATGCTGCAGTATCTATTTTAGTGCGGGCATCAAAATTATGATGATTTTTTAAATATTTATTTTAAATATTGCACACATTGATTATTATTTATACATGTGTTATATGTATTATTTGGAAAATATTTTTATTTTTGTACATTAAGATTTTTTGAAAAGGATATCATTTTGATTAAGGTCCTTTTTACTAATTATGAATATGCTTAATTCCTGTTACATTGTTATATTAAAGTCTAGCTTTGTACTGCCAGGATCGACTTTTTTAATTTTATTCTTATCCTATGTATTGTTATATAACACTTCTGCACATCTCCCTGTCCTGATTTAGTTTTTCCATATAGCAGAAATCACATCTAAATTTCATTTCCTACTTAGCATATTGTTTCTTTCATAAATCCATATGAAATAATTTTTCTGTTGGATTTCTATGTCCTAGTATTTTCAGTCCTTTATGCAATTTCAGCTACACTCATTTACCATTTTCACATTCAAAAGTATGTCTTTTCCTCTTTGTTTGGACAGCCACTATTAGTACCCAGCTTTTCATTCTCATACTGATGCTTTCCTGTTTCATCTAGCTCATTCAGCGTCCATTGTCTGACTGTGTGACTGTGAGCAAGGCACTTAACCAGACACTGCTCCTGGGCCGAGACTGAAAAAGGTCCATGTAGATCAGTGCTCTACCCCAGAAAACAAACACATAAATAAATCAGTAAATAAATAATCTCTCCTTTAAAACAGATTTCTGATTTGTAAACAAACAAAAATCCTCATAATTTATTTTGCTTACTTATTTTTTTTCTTTTTTCCCTTATTGATTTATGTAGCTCCTTTCCTGATACATCCCGACATGCCTCCAAATATGTTTCATCTACTGTCTTTAAATGTGACCTTCTTATTCCCTAACATCTTAAAATTCCACTTTCAGTTTCTTCATTGTTTGAAGAGTTCATTCATAGCCACATCAGTACTTCCTAGCTGCTCCTCTTCTTCTGGCCTTCTCATCTCACCATACCTCAGGGTCAGCTGACAGCTGTCTCATCCTTCTAGCTGCCTGTTCTCTGACCCCCTAAAATAATTCATATGAGTATAGATAAACTACTTATCTACCCCAAATGCTTACACCTATTTTCATTTTACAGTCCTCTGTTTCCAGAACCTCTATATTTCTACTAAGTCTACTTCATTTTCTAAACTCAGATTCGACTACCTACTCTCCCCGTCTGGTTGATTAAAGGTGCCTGTAATCCCTTTCCAGTTTGTGTGCTACCAGGCTATCCCAATTTTAGTTTCCCTAGTTCCTTCTCCGTTGTTGAGCTGAAAGCACCAGTTCTGTTTCTAAACCTCTTGCTTGTTGAACTTTGAACTGTACTCCTGATATCTCTCCCCTTACTATTTCCCGCTCTCTGACTGATCTGCCTCTCACATTCCTTGGCCTGTCCATGCCCTTCTCTTCCATTACATGACCTTAACCCCTTTGGCCTGGTTCCTACTGTCCACTCATACACTCTGGTTTCCTGTTGTACTTCATCCTCCATGTACCTGCCAAACCCATATCAGTATCTATCTATCTAACCTTGCCTTCTTAAGCCCTTTAGCCACCTTTGTCTAGGTCATGATTCAGTACTTAAATCTACCCTCAACTTGCAATAGGACCGTACCTATTTTTTTCCATTTGTTGCTCTTCTACCAATCTGCTGCTCACCTAACTTCTCCCCCATTTTCCCCACATTCCTTCTTCCACAATTGTAAACATCAATTGCTCAATTCATATATCCTGCACTTCTTTGTTCCCACAAGTTCTATAACCAGACTGTCACCCCACATGAACCACATGTTACTCACCTCTTACTCTCTTCATTCATGTCACATGTATACTCTTTGTTATCTTTCCTGCAGGAATAGCACCCTCCTTATTTGCTCCATAATTTAATGCTACATAATTCAGTCCCTCCCAAGCTGGCGTGTTACACTGTGTTGGGCATCAGGATTAGCCACCCCTTGCTTTATTTCAGGGTAACCAGTACTAGAAAGGCAGGGTGCCCTGCTGTGCTGAGGTAGGCTGTTTGATTGCCTGATCCTCATTTTCTGTCGGAGAAAAAACACTAAGAAGTACCAGTATGAAGCTGAGCACCCTGCAGTTTGTACCCTCTTACAAACATATTTTTATTAGTTATTATTGGCTGCTTCTTAGCCAATTTTTCTTCTGCAGGACATTTTTCTAATGACTAATTTAATGGTTTAAAACACTGCTGTGTACATATGTCTACAAACTACATATTGCAATAATTGCAACAAATTCTTTCTTACCAGGGTTAGTTTTTCAAGAGCTGTTCCAAGTAAGTATTTAAAACATCTGACTTGTTTTTCTGACCATTTTGTTCCTGTAACTAAGCTGCATTGGTAGAATAATCCATGCCTGTGCTTAGAATATATGAGGAGTTGCCATCTTCTGATTTAGTAATGGAGCAAAATAGCCACATCATGGCATGAAGGATTACACAGCACTGGACAGAGGTCTAATTAACATTCATGTTCTGGAATAATGTTGTATATAGGATTTGCATTACCTATGCAGAGAGAGCTGGACAAAAACTGACTTAAAACTGTATATTCAGAAATCAGGACCATCTTCTTAACTCTGGTTTCTTTAGAGAACAAAATGGCAGGCAAATGATAGCTGAAGTTTATTATAAACCAGTGCCAAATTCTCTATTACATTTTCCTTTCTGTAGTCATGGCGATATTTTTTTGGATTGTTGTTCTGAATATGATTGTGAACAGGTCAGTGGGAAGAAGACCAGGCAGCTTATTAGGAGTCAGCCAACAGTGAGTCAGGCTTGGATGACAAAATATATTAAAAGTCTTGGCGGGGCAAAAAGTTGGAAAAATTTCAGATATGGAAACAGGCTAAAGACAAGCTATAGCTATGAAGCTTTCTTAGTGTGATGAGAGGAGTTTGAAATGTATTTAAAATATTAACGCAGAAGGAAAAAATTGATACCCATATGTGAGTGTGTGTGTGTGTGTGTGTGTGTGTGTGTGTGTGTGTGTGTGTGTGTGTGTGTGTGTGTGTGCGTGCGTGCGTGTGTGTGTGTGTGTGTGTGTGTGTGTGTGTGTGTGTGTGTGTGTGTGTGTGTGTGTGTGCGTGTGTGTGCGTGTGTGTGTGTGTATGCTTAGCACAAAATTAATGTTAAGAAGAAGAAAGTGTATATTGTGTATATTTTAAAAAGACTGATTTCCTCAACTCATCATTTTTTACAGCATAAAGAATTCAGGAACATGAAACACAACAGTGTCATTGCATTACATTTGGCCATGTAAAAGCAAGCCAAACAGATAATGATCTCACTGAAAAAGTCAGCAAAAGACATCATGGAGCTTTAATTCTCTTTTTGTTATTATGCTTTTTTATGTTTTACATGGAATATAAATTGTATGAAATGAAATCTCAGTATCTTTCTAGCTATTTGGAGGCTCTTTAGAGTGCTACTATGAATGATAAGAAACTCTAAAGTAAACTGCCCAGTTTTACCCTTTTCAGATACGTTTCTCAAGTATGTTTCCAAGCCTAATTTCAGATACATCATTGTTGTACAACCTCCAAAATTTGTCTGGGAAAAATATGCTGGTTTCGTTTCATCTTGTCTCCAGCTGCTTCACAAACAGATATGTGATAAAATATTTCCATGCTATATAAACATACTGTAACAAAAATTATGCAGTTGTGATGTGGCAGGAACAAACTCAGCCCTTTCAGAACATATCTGAAGTAATAAATTTTTGGCAGTGGTAGCATACTGGAGATTTCGGTGATAAACAGTTTCTCATTAACTGAATATGCAATGAACTGCATTCTGATTGGAAAACATGATGCGGAAAATGGACACGTGTCTTATTTTATAACATTTTACCTGTTCTGTGCACATCCATTATCAACTCCTGATTTTATTTCTAATGTATAGTATATTTGCTTCAAGTAGAACAGTTGCATTTCTTGTGATAATGTTATCTATAGACCATTAAATACTCCTGTTTTTTTTTATTTTGTTTTTCTGTACTGAGCCCCAAGCAATCATTTTTCCTAAAATGCAAAACGTAGGCATGATATAGGAGTTATAAGTGTTGTTATTTCTTTAAATTATCAATAAGCATTTTTTCTTATTTCCATTTGTTTTTATTGGTACTCATGATGTATGTTGTGTTGCTGAGCTTGATTTAAAGATTCATACTGGGTCAGGGACATAAGTTCAATTATGAATATCTCTACTATATAAAAACATATTTCCTGCTAGCCGTATGATCACAAAGCAATATCTTTACTCAAATGCATCTTTTGTGCCTCTTTTATTTTGATTAGTGGTCCATTTCACTATCTTAACACACGTTCAGTGAAACAGTTGACAGTTGTATTTTAATTGGTTAACATTTTTGGACATCTAATGACCCTCTCATAATGGCTCATGCTTTTCTATCTTTCTGTAGTTCTTGACAATAAAACCTTATTTTTAAGTGTATTAACGTTAGCAAGGCTATAGAAGTTATTTCTAGTCTGTTCCTGTATAAATACTTTCTTATTATGTCTGTTTTGTAAATTTCTTTCCATATTCTCAGTTACAGTTTGACACTGCAGTGGTGGTGCTGCGGTAGCGTTGTCGCCTCACAGCAAGACGTTGTCCCATTCGATTCTCAGCTAGAGCGTCTTCTGTGTGGAGGCATACGTGAATGGGGCGTGCCTTCGTTGAAGGTTGTGCGTCAGGGCTGGTAACCTGGTACGTAAAAATCCACTACCAATCATTAGCGGACCGGAGTTCCACTGTGGCGACCCCTAACTGGGAAAAGCCGAAAGACACAAACAAAATTCTCAGTTATAGTTTATGCTTATTTTTGCACTGTGGGCACAACATTAGTTTATATCTATGCTTTTTAGTTTCATAACAAGTCTCTGTGAGCTTTGAAACTGAAAATTGTTCATAACTGAAAGTATTCATATGTTTCCACCTCCAGTGCTCTGGCCCATTATTATTATTACATAGCTTTGAATATTGTGCTTATCAATGGTCATATGTAATATCTGTTGTTTCAGTGGTGTACAAGCCATGTAACTGAACCGAGTGTCTAACTTAACCCCCTTTACCCTACATTTGTCTACTGTCCTTTATACTTACACTACACATTTCAGATTCAAGATCAGCCATGCATTTAACATGCAGATTATCAGTAAGTGTTGTAGTGCTATTGGTGTAAAGTGTTCTTTTGTGAGTGTCAGTAGTCAGAGCAACAGGTTATTAAGGAAATATGTTGCACTTTTTAATGGGTCACTGTTAAAGTCACTATATACAATTTATATATGTATTTTATCTGAGGCTCTATTAACAGTTGTAAACATGTGATTTCTTGCTATTATAGACCTGTTAATACTGTATTTATACATACAATGCCCAACTTGTTACCTGGTACTATGTTTTTATTGTAATAGATTCCATTCATTTTCCTGTTACATAATCGTATAAACAAATACATTTTTCATTCTACCTTTTCACTTATGTAATGGGCAAAAGGGCCCCTTTCCAGTTTATAGGCAGGCAAGCATGTATCAGGCTTAGATTATATGTTGATGTCAGTGGAAACAGTATACCATATGTAATTCTTTGAAGTCCCTTCCTGTTAGATAATTTACCTTTGTTGATTTAGTAACCTATATTCCTCTGAATACCCCTGTCAAGTCTCCTTTACTTAAATGTCACATCTGGGTATCATCCATCTGGACTCCACTCATAAGTTGTTCAGTTTTATTTCTCCATATTACTCTGCTATGTGTTACATAAATAATATGGCTATTTCTCTGGATCGTTTACATTTATGTCATTCTGATCTGTTATGTCACAATGTCACAATGTCATTTGATTTTACTCTGGACTGGTTAAATTCCAAAATCCAGTAACAAAACAACTTGCAGAATGGAATCAAATACTTTTACATAAAGCAAAATAACTTAAAAAAATAAATTGAAAACATATATTAAGGTAAGCTTTTCATCACAACGACTTTTCAGACCATAGAAGGCCGTGTAAGATATGGGAAAGGGATGCAAAATGGTAGCCTAGTAACTGCTCCCTTTTGATGTTTTGTAGTTACACCCAATTTCTGACTAAAAATGGGAAAGGGATGCAAAATGGTAGCCTAGTAACTGCTCCCTTTTGATGTTTTGTAGTTACACCCAATTTCTGACTAAAAATTTACTTTTGTTATAGAATTTAAGGTGTTACACTAACTGAGAAGTGTTTTCATATTTCTCTTAGTCATACACAATAGTTTTGTAGCATTGAGACAAAAGTAACAGCTTTCCTGAATCATTTTAAGAGGAATCAGAAAACTAAATGAATTCTGTAATGCCTTCTCAGCAGGAAATGCCTTAAGAAAGACAGAACTTATGCAGGGAGTTACTTCCACCCAGGAATTACTTTTGAAATGGATCAGTTTTAAACTAAGATGGATATCATACAAGATGGATATCATACAAGATTAATGTGATAAGCTAACAGAATTTTTAAATTTTTTGATACAAGAGCAGTGTAATCAAATAAAAGACATGGGGAATTCATTGACTGACATTTGTGGCAGGCTGACACAGGAGGAAATCCAGACAGAATCTCTTTTAAAACAAAGTAATTGTTTGAAAGATAATATTGATGAATAGGAAAAGAAGGAGATAAGGAATAATTTAAGAATGTATGGAATAGCTGAAAAAAATGGAGGAAGCAGTTTGATAAATCTCTCAACATCATGCCATTACTAATTTTGTAATAGAGTGTTTCTAATGGAAGAGAAAGAGCACACACATCAATTGCAAAGTCTCATACAAACCAAGTTCTCAGACTAGATACATCACTGAGAACTTTTTATCTTACTTTACCAAATAACTTATTTTATGAACTGCAAGGTCGACTTCTCAAATTACAATAGGCAATAACACCATAATACATAGTAACATATATGCCAATAATTAAGGCATTAAAATAATGTAAAGACATTCATTATTTATCATGTAAAACTAAAACTATTTCTTTAGAATGAAACAAGGGAGATTTGCTTCATGGCATAGAAGGATGAAAGAACCCCTAACTGTATCCCAGGTGACCAGGATTCAACTAGTGGAATAAGCATTGGAGGAGCCAGGCATGGAAAGAGAGGAATGACAGGGTGTGGCTCTCTTACCTTTCTCAAGGGGTGTGAGAGGGATGCATGCACTTGGGAGCAAGTCTATCAGTTAGCTCAGAGGATTAAGGGTATGAGTTGTTAATGAGCTACTTCATGTAGTCCAGGGTTTGAGTCCCATTAGCCTTCATTTGCCTTCTGTGTGACACTGAGCAAGTCTGTTAACAAGACATGCCCTGAATCAGTTGGCAAACTGGGTAAGGTTCCTCAATGCACTCCTAGACTGCATACCTAGTAACAACCTATGAACATTTAAGGATATTTAATACCTTAGAAGACACAGTCACATAGGTTCAGAATGACATCTTGATTCTTAACAGTGCTGGAGCTGCTCTTCCTTAATAAGCAACCAGAAAAAGATACCTCAAAGTCTGTAAATACTTTCAGCATCTAAAAATTAACAGTAGAATTAAAGTGAAATGGCCTACATTGTTATGCATTTGATGCTAATATTTCCTAAATTATGAATTATTAAAGTAGTGGTACCACATTAGTCAAAGATATATGAATATACTTATTGTCTTACTTACGAACTGGTAACCATTTTGATTTGGCTTAAAGTTTCTTCAGTTTCAAGGGCAGCCAGTTTTCAATGCACAAGTTTTGCAAAACTTTAGTTAATGGTGTTTCAGTTAATACTATATTTCTTCATTCATATTAGGATCATAGGATTATAGGATATTATTAGGCTATCGACCCGGAGGTCATTTTAAGCCTAGCTATTTCAACCCAATGTAATACCGTAGAAGTGCTAGTCATTACCCAAGACTGGATTTAGTGATGACTGCCCATGTCCAGGAAGGCTGTGTGCACTATCCCCGGTAAGAATTTACAGTGCCCCATCCACTCGGCCAGGTTCCTCTTGACCAGTGTCATAGAGGTGCTCTGTTTCACATGAATTGGTAGCTTCTTCCAAAGATGTGGCAGTCACTGGGAGATAAATCTGTCTCTCCGGCATGTCCTATTTAAGTTGCAGGCCAGATTTAAGTCCCTGGAATGAGTATTCCTAGACCCATTTGATTTATGGATATGCAGCAAGTTCATTAGGTTTGGGTCTTGGATTGCTCTGTAAGCCAGGCATAAGTCTCCCTGAAGAAATCTATATGATACAGAGTATAGTGACAGTGACAGTAGTGAGTCTGTGTAAGGCAAATGCTGGAGCCCTTTGATCTTCTTTGTTAGAAACCTCTGAGGTCTGTCTAATTGCTGCAGGTGCTTAGTACTGTACATGTTGAATGGGAAGTTATACTCAATTATGGGCTGGATAAGTGTCGAATATAGGGGAGTTATAACATTTTTTGCTCTTGAAGCAATGCCTTTAATAATCAAGTGTGCTATGTGGAAAACTTTCCTTACTACAGTAGACACGCGGTGGTCGAAGTTAAGGTTGCAGTCAACCTGTGATCCGAGGCCCCTTACCACTTCATGGGTACTTAGGTTATTGTTGTTGATATGATAGTGTGAAGGGACATCATTTGTGCTGAAAGGAATGATGATGCATTTCTCTGCATTCAGTTTGAGACCGTGACTAATACACCAGTTGTTGGTCTGCGTAAGACTCTCCTGGAGTATATGGACATCATTCGGACATCATTTGGGGAGTCAGTGATTGCACCTAGTTTGCAGTCATCTGCAAACTTTGTCAGCTACAACCCCTTAGTTTTGACCTGAACTTCTGAGAAGTATATACCAAACAGTAGGAGGCCCAGCACTGACCCCTGTGGCACCCTGCTCATAACAGGTCTGCTGGTTAATGTGGAGTCACCCACTTTGATAGTGTGTCCAGTCTGTGAGCCGGTTGGCAACGCATCTTACAATGAACGGGTTTACATTCAGTTTGCTAAGTTTTTCTGTAATGCCCGAATGTGGGATTGTATTGAAAGCCTTTGACAAGTTGAGGTATGCTGTGCACACAGATTTGTCCTCATCAGTGGCCTTGGTCACACTTTCAAAGAAATCCACCATATTTAACAGGCAGGATTTGCCCTTCACGAAGCCAAATTGGGTAGGATCCAGGGTTTGGAGGTCACCTATGTCTTTATTCATGAGGTCCATAATGATATGTTCCATGGCCTTACAGATGAGGCTGGACAGGCCTATGGCTCTGTAATTCCCTGGATTTATTGCTAGGCCACCTTTGTGGAGGGGAATAACTGTAACTATCCTCCATTCCTCAGGAACAAAGCCTGTGGTTAGGCTATGACTGGAAAGAGTACTTAGTGGTGATTCTAGTTTATGTTTTAGCCTGTTTAGAAGACAGCCTGGGTTGTCATCTTGTCCCGTAAAGGCTGTGTTTTTTGCCTTGGACAAGGCTTTGAGGACCTGCTCTTCAGATATGTAGGGTGGGGGGAAGTATGGGGGAGGGTTTGATGTAAGTTAGGATGGGATAAGGGAGTGACATTTTCACCAAATCTATCTGCTAGCAGGTTTGCTATCTCTGTGGGGTCAGTGTGTGATACCATTGGCCACTAGTTCTACACATGCTTGGGTCCTACCCTTTAGGTTACGAATGTAGCTGTAAAAGGCCTTGTGGTTATCCTTAACTGTATTTGCTAGGTTTCTCTCAAAGGAGCTTTTGGAGTATTTGACAAGCTGTTTTATTGCCTGTTGAGGCTGAGGAGGGTACGTTTCCATTGCTGGGGCCTTGCCTTTGTTTTCTTGGACAGCAACTTTTTGCATTTATTGTAGAGTTTGTTGATGCTGGATGTCCACTGTGGCAGCTTGTTTTTACTTGGGGCTCTGTCTTTGATTCTTTCCAGTACAGCCGAGTTTATACACTTATGCAAGTGATTGTACACAGCTTTAGTGTAAGTTTCGGCGTAGTTACCACTTCCAGCTTGGGCTGGGGATTGGAATGCATTTATACCTTCACCTAGGAGGGTATATTTTGCCTTGGTGAAGGTCTGATTTTATCCTTTATGAGTTTTGGTGTTAGTGTCAGGTCGAAGGTGACTGATTTGTGGTCAGTTTTAACTAACGAGGGTCTGACAGTTGCAATAGTGCATCTGTTTGACATGTTGGTGAGGACCAGATCTAGAATGTTTGTTCTTCTTGTCAGGGTATGGACAATTTGTTCCAGGACATTTGAATTCACAAAGTCAAGGAACTTTTGTGCTAGCAAGTTTGGGCTAGCATAGGTTTCCCAGTTGATGGTGGGATATTTGAAATCCCCCATAACCAGTGTATTTGGTAAAATTCGGATTGTCTTCAGTTGGGTTAAGTAGGCTTCATGGGTGTCATGACCCATGGAGGGGGATCTATAACTTGCTAAGACTTAAATGGGGTCTTAAAGTGCAACCGGCCAGCAATCCAAAAACTTTAATATAATGAGCTCTTTCCCTCTGACGGCTACGGCCGAGATGTCAGACGGAAAGAGCTCATTATATTAAAGTTTTTGGATTGCTGACCAGTTGCACTTTATTATCTTGCTGTGCTTGGTAGCTGTTATTGTTAAATGGGGGTCTTACCCACTGTAGCCTGGATCTGGAATAACTCCATGGAGTTGTCCAGTCTACCTAGCCAGGAGGTGAATTTATATCTAATATAAATTGAAACACTGCCTCCCTTGATTTTCACATGTTCATTGTGTGGTCTAAAGATGTGGAAGGTATTGTAGCCTTGCAGGGCCGGGGTACTCTCTGAGACCTTAAACCAGGTTTCTGTGACTGCACAGATATCCACATCTTCTAGTGATAGAAGTATTTTCAGGGAGTGCAGTAAGTTCCTAGCATTTAGCAGCATGACCCTTATTTTGTTCTGACTGGTTAATTTCACATCAGTAATGCTGTTTTCGAGACCATGCCTAAAAAAAAGCATTATGGGGGAGGCAGAATCTTTTGCCAGCAGCCGAATGCCGAGGGGTGGCAGGTGCAAACCATCTCTGGTAAAGCAACAAGGTTTGTCGACTATGGCTTCCCACTGACAGGAATTGAATCCCCTTTGAATGACACTAAAAACTGAGCCAATTATTGAAACTAATCATTTTTTGTTTATACTGTGGCATCATTCTAGGTGAAGGTAGTATGCTGCTAAAGGCTAGGAACATACCTATCTGGGACACATACTCAGAAAGCTCAACCATGTCTTTCTTCATAGAGTCCAGTGAGATACGTCTCAGATCATTCACACCAACATGAACTATGACAGAGTCATAATGGTACTTGTTGCTGAGAGACCTGAGTACATGTGTGATTTGACAAATCCTGGTATTAGGCAGCTGACTGTGACTTTCTCTTTGTCCAACCTGGTGAGTAGGACATCCGTGAGTCTCACTATTGAGTCTCCAATGACAAGAAAATTTGTTTTTTGAGTGTTACGCCTTACAGTCATGGTGGGTGAGACACTGGTGTTGCTATGTGCCATGGGTGCTGTAGAGACTGTTTTAGGTGTAGTAGACATGTCTTGGAGGTCTATGGTGTTTGGGCAAGTTTTTCAAGAGAACCTCCGTGTATGTGGATTCATGTGTTTGATGCATACTATGTGTATGAGTAGTGGTATGTGAATATGTGGTGGTGGGTGTGTTTGTCAACCTTCACCGTGTTGCTGTTTTGAGTGAGAGTGAGCATGGATTCTAGATTCTTGGTATAAATATATCTCTTGCACTCTGTACTGGATAGTGTTATTAGTAGATGGTTGTCTGTGCACATGACGCAATTGCTATACTGCCTCAAGAGTCCCAAGTCAACAAGGTTGGCAGGAGAAACAAGTGTAGTCCAACTGTTCATAATGCTAGGTTGGACTGTTGTCACTAGGGGTTGCATTTCAGAAATTATCACAGAGGAGCTTAGTGAATGGATATTTCTGCCTGGATTTTAAGGGAAGATTTGTTGAATTTAACTGTCGGCTTTGGTGCACAATCGCGTAGTAGTGCACTGTGCTGCGCAATGCACAAACAAGCAGAAAGTTGCTCAAATGCAGGGCCTACATATCGGAAGCTAAAACTTGAAAAAGCTCTAAAAAGATTCAAAAGGACCAATGAGGATGTAATTTCCAAGATGGACTGGAAAATGTGCTCAGAACAAACTACTGCAAACAGTTCCAGAAGCAGCAGGCTGGATCTAGGATTATACTACAGTTACCAGATGCACTAGTTTCAGAGGGAAACACTAGAAAATGTTTAAAACAGCTGAAAAATAGCAATCTACATTTACTTGTTTACAGTATTTATTAAATATAAAACATTTTTTTCTTATTTCTTTTTTCATGAAGGGAACCTGAAAACAGGAAAGACTTTGGTTGGCTTGTTTGCATAACCATGACATGGTAAATTGAAACAAATTTAAAAAATTGCTTTTGTGAGTTGTTTTTTAAACTCTGCCAGTAAGGAATGAAAAAAGCATGCTCTGAAAGAAAGAACATTTAGTACGAGTGCAAATGTATTCAATTTTCACCCTTTTTCACAGGTTTGCAGTCAAAGCAAAGTGAGTGCCTTCCCTGTGATTCAGCTGTACTGCTGAATGATGCTGGACTGATTAACTTCTAGGGTGGTATTCATAGTCATTGCATAATGGTGTAACAGTAATCAAGCACAGCCTTGGCTCAATTCACAGAAGCCATTTGTGCTCATGCTCAATAGCCTTGAATGAACGTATGCAAATAAAGGAGATAAGAAATTATGTAGAACTGCATATGCCAAGAAAACCTCTTCCCACCCATTTGTGATTCATAACCTTTTTTGACACATTCCATCTTCTCCGTATAGATGTTATCAAAGGCAAAATTGTGCCTTTTCTATCTACTTTGCATTTGGTGAAGATGCTTGCTGTTGCTGCCAGCCTTGCTATTTCTTGATGTGAGGTGCTTGTCTTGGCCAAGCCAAAATCACTTGTGGTGTGTTGTGGTGTTCAGTGGCAAAGAAGTCAAAGATATAGAAAAAGTATAATCCCTTATAACTTTGATAATCAGGAAATTCTTGACAAATTTAGAGTGGACAAGGAAATTTATGGGCTTTAGTGGGTATGTGTGGCTCACAGACTGGGGGGGGGGGGGATGTATGGCCTTGATATACTTGTGGATACTAAAGTATGTAATACCCTCCCTATACTTGCCACAGGGACCTTCCTGAGACAGACTAGGGACATGTTCGATATTTTTTAGGCTTCTGCTGTTCGGATATTTCAGAAGTTCCTTGATATATTCTTGGCACATGAACCTTCCTGAGACAGACTAGGGACATACTGGATATTTTTTAGGCTTCTGCTGTGTGGATATTTCAGCAGTTCCTTGATATACTCCTGCCACATGTGGATCAGTACATCTATCTTCCGGTGTGACCTCAGAACAGAGCCCAAACCATGTGTGTTTTTATGAGATGCCAAGTTTCCTTGAGGATTTTGGTGACATAGCTTATGCCCATGTTGCCATTAGGGCCCCATCAAAGTCACAGGTTAAGTGACACCAAATTAGGAGGGGCTACTATTCCATCTACTTTCAGGTAGTATGTGTGATGCATGGGGTGCATCACGAATGTGTCAGCCCTGCATCCTGGCAGTGCACAGGATTCTCACATCTGATCACAAGCTCACTCTACCACCTCCTCCTGCATGGAAGGATACCTTGCAGTTACCTTGTTGGTAAGAGGAAATTTTATTTATCATTATCTAATTCGTTATTCCTTAGAAAATGTTTTTCTTAGTACTAAAGCACCCTTCCCTTGCTGTGTCTCCCCCTCTTTTTTTTCTTTTCTTTGGTTTTCTTGTGTTTTTTAGGTGATACAGACAATTCACTTGAGCCATGGCTCATGACATATGTGAGAAACCTTATGGAAGCTGCCAAAGAAAGGTATAACACTGTTCTGTTCTAGGCATGTATTGTGATCAAGACAGTGTTTGGCCTGTTGAAAGCCTATTTCCATTGCCTGGATGGCTCTGGGGTCACCCTTCAGTATGACCCTGCTACTGCATGATGTATGTTTACCATGTGTTTCATTCTGCACGACATGATCATGAACTGGCCCATGATGTCACTGCAGCTCCCATTATAGGTCCTGCTATGAAATAATATACTGTTAGTGGCCAGCTGGCAGTAATAGTAAGAGACCCCATGAGGCAGATTTGGCACAGTATACATTTTTTGATTTTCTACAGTAAAGTTACTGTTTATTGTCTATAGGACTTATGCCTGACTATTCAATGAGATCTATGCAGTGAACAGAATTAACATCATATAAGGAATAAGTACATTTTGGACAGTATGGCATATTTATTTTGTTTAGGAACTCCATTAAGTATGCACATACTGCTTTTGCTGTAATGTTCATTAATTTGAAATAAGTATTACACTACTTGCTTGAATTGGTGTAAGACGTGATATGCATTTAAAGATGTAGAAGTGTTGAATTCCAAACTGCATTTTTCACAAAGTACAACATTGCAGAGGAAAGGAAACTATTTCACATATCTTTTTTTCCTGATGTAGTGTTTCTGCACTTTTATTTCCGACAAATAAATAATTTCATGTTTTTTGAGACACTGCATGTTGAATTATTTTATTCTGTCATATACACCAAACCTTGTGTCATCAGAAGTAATAACAATCATCATTTGTGTGGTGCTAAGGGTGATATGGCAACAGTGCTGGTATTGATGGCAGGATAACTTTAATCATTTTTCCGGAGTGTGTGTTAGGCTTTTAATAGAGTATTGTATTTCATTTTGTTCCTCCTGCACCCCTTACTATACACTATTTTTTTATTATCTTTTGTGTAACTGTCAGCAATAGCATTACTCAATTGACACTTATGCTGTTGAATAAACCCTTAATTGTGTTACACATTGGAGTCTGCAACTTAAGTCCTCCTCTTTTTTCCAAATTTGATTTTTTTTATGTTAATGTAAGTATTGCCATTTATCAAATGAACTACATGCTAATGAAAAGCATCTTAGTACTGAAGTATATTGAATTCTGAAGTTTTCCTTCCTTGCCTTGATCTCTGCATATATATATATATATATATATATATATATATACACACATGTATATATATATATATATATATATATATATATATATATATATATATATATATACACACATGTATATATATATATATATATATATATATATACATACATATAGTGAACATTTCATTTGCTCTTAAACAGTGACATTACTGTAATGCATGATGGTGAATTGACACATATTTTCATTAACTGAAATGCCAACCCTGAGTTACATTAGGTCACATGTGTCAGACACAATTTCTCCTAATGACAGGGTGGGTAATGTTGACCAGGATCATAAGGAAGTGCTGATGTGTGAGCTTGATGCTGACCTGTTGCAATGACATGACCTACTAGATGCAGGTGAAAGCTATGTGACTAAGACCTTGAATGAGAGGTTCTCCTATGTATAGATGAATGTTGATGAGACCTGCATGACTTCTGTTGTGTTATTTCCCCCTCACTATGTCCATTACTAAATGTGCTATGCCTCCATGTGTCCAGACAGTACCCCATCCTCATCCCCATCCCCATCAACCACTGACTCCTGTGTGAGTTAGGTAGGTCCTGACTAGCGTATTCATGGAGGCAGATGTGGGTGGTGTGTGTGCCACTTTATACCATGACCCCCCATTAATATTCCAAAACGTGCACGCTGATTGGCCAGCGTGCACGTTGTAAATCGAGTTATACTAATGGAAAAAGGTCCGGTCGCCCGGACTTTTTCCATTAGTATAAGTCTCTTTTAAAACACTGTCTCGCTATGTTAAAAGAGTTTAACATAGCGACACAGGTTTAAAAAAAGCAACGGAGATCTCCGTTGCTTTTTTTTAAAGCTGTCTCGCTATGTTAAACTCCTTTAACATAGTGACACAGTGTGTAAAAAGCAACGGAGATCTTGCTTTCTCCATTGCTTTTTTTTAAACCTGTCTCGCTATGTTAAATGGGTTTAACATAGCGAGACAGCTTTAAAATAAGCAACGGAGATCTCCGTTGCTTATTTTAAAGCTGTCTCGCTATGTTAAACCCATTTAACATAGCGAGCCAGGTTTAAAAAAAAAACAGCAACGGAGAAAGCAAGATCTCCGTTGCTTTTTACTGTTTCGCTATGTTAAATGGGTTTAACATAGTGAGACAGCTTTAAAATAAGCAACGTTGCTTATTTTAAAGCTGTCTCGCTATGTTAAACCCATTTAACATAGCGAAACAGTAAAAAGCAATGGAGATCTTGCTTTCTCCATTGCTTTTGGCCACAGCTCTGATGTACTGCGTAGGCATGCGCAGTACATCAGAACTGCCGCGGATACCAGACAGCTGCGGAAGTGCATTATACAATGCCATTATTTAAGAAAAGTAATTATTTCTTTTCTTAAATAATGTTATAGTATAATAGCAATAACCCACTCCTGGGTGTGGGTAATGCGGGATTTACCCACGGTTGTCCTTGTTTGGGTAAATCCCGCATTACCCACACCCAGGCGTGAGTTATTGCTATAATAGTGCATATGAGTGTGACCATGGAATTATCCCTGCTCTCTACCATTTCCCTGCAGAGCTGGAAATCCTCACTTACACCCTGCAGTACTCTGACCATCCATGGCTCTCTGTGGCAGTGAACTGAGCCTGACCAATGTCATGGCAGATGTGCTGCTGGGCATCTACTGCTTTTGTGTCTCTGGAGGTAGCTATGATGTGCTTGCACCTGGCATCCATTTGCACAGGTGTTGCAATGAGCACTGCTACCTGTGAGATCATGCTATCCTGCAGAAGGTGTTCCTGTGGTTGAGAAGACACTGGTGTTAAGGTGCATGGGTTCTCTCTCTGTACAGCCTGAAATATAATGTCCCCATATGCCTGACTTAGTGATCCAGTGTTATGTACCTGCTGTGGGATGTGTGATTCTGCCATCAAACTGTGTGCCACTGCCTGCAGGCTGCTTCATGAATATAATTATGTTATTATCATCTCCAGGCATTCTTCTGTTTTCATCTTCCAACTGTGCTGGTAAACCTGTACTGCTCATTTCCACTGGTTATCCTTTGAAGAATTAATTGATTACATTACTACTGAGACAATGGAGCACACAACTGAACGCCATAAGTGTGGAGGACACTTACCATGCACATTAAGTTCACTTTTGTGATTGGCAGAAATGGAGAGTTCACCTGTTGACAATAAATAGCATAAACCTCTGCAAACATCTTCTTAATGTGAATATGTCATGGTGGATGTACTAATCTTCCTGAATGAATG
Organism: Protopterus annectens; assembly: GCF_019279795.1. NCBI lineage: Eukaryota > Metazoa > Chordata > Ceratodontiformes > Protopteridae > Protopterus > Protopterus annectens. The sequence continues at coordinate 1,747,460,447 of NC_056733.1, forward strand.
GCTGTGGATGCTGTTCAGGTGGATAATTCCTAGTGTCCACACCACCTCTGATTATGCCTGTGCTGTTCTCATCAGTGTTGTAGACATCTTCTTATAATAATAATAACAAGAGGTATTCCTCATTGGGTGTTAAAGGGATAAGTGTAGAAGGTCCCTTCCAGTACTGCTCCAGGTATCTGCATGCTGCCTAGCCTTGGCTATGGCACATTCTTCTATATCACTGGCACTTTTCCTGTGTTGCTTCAATGTGCAGTTCCTCACCCAACAAGCATTTATATCCATAGGGATTTATATTATGGGATGGGCCCATTGACCTTATAGATTCCTTTATTATATATCTTAACAATACAACAATTTTTTTTTAATTTACATATAAGTATAATGAAAAGGGGATTGCTTATTTAGATACTTATATTAGTCATGGGGATGACGGTTTTGTTTCTAGTATATATAGGAAAGAAACATTTTCAAACGATTATTTGGAATTTAGTAGCAATCATCCTAAACATGTCTTCAAATATATATTCAAGGGGCAGTGTATAAGGGCTACAAGAATGTCATCTACTAAGGACATTATGTCTCATGAGATACAGTTTATCAGGTCAATGTTTAGTACAAGAGGCTATCCTGATTATTTACTTGAGGATGTAGTAAGGTACATCAGTTCTGAATGGGATAGGAAGTACAAACCTTTATTAGGTAATTCTAGATATGTTTTTCCTCACAGAAAAACAATGATATACAGGACCATACTAATGGGGTGTGTGTATTAATGTATTCACCAGGAGTAAAATATATAGAGAATATTATAAGACAACATTGGCAGTTGATTATGATGGATGATAGTTTAGTATTGAAAGTAGGTACATTTCCCAAATTTATTTACAAGACAGGTCCAAATTTAAAAAGAATAATGGAACGTAACACACAAGATGTTAAAAATAAGAAAAAAGGAACCGTGAAATGCGGAGCATGCAAACAGTGTAGTTCCATAAATGAGAAAGATGGATTTAAATTAAAGAATTTTAGTGAGACAGATATTAAAAGTAGGACAGGAAACTGTAATACTAAATTTGTGGTTTATATGGCAACTTGTGAAGCATGTTCCGCGTTTTACATAAGAAAGACGGAAAGGCAGTTAAGACGTCGCATTTATGACCATTTGTATTCCATTAGAACCCAAGATAGAAAGAATGCTTTAAGTAGACATATTTTGCAATATGGGGATCAACACAAGTTTAAATTTATTATTTTGGATCAGGTGGACATCATGATGAATGGTGGTAATGTAAAGGCTATGTTAGCCATGAAAGAGAGTAAATGGCAAATATTAACAGATGCCACTAGGTTTCCAGGGATTAATGATTATATTAGTATAAAAACATTTTTATGCTTGGCATAAGAATTTTTTATAGAAGTTTTTTACAGAAGTTTATATTGCACTCAACAAGTAAATATTTTTTAATTTTTTATGTTATTTATATATTTATATATCAATTACCTATGATAGTATATAGTTTCCTATCATTCACCATTAGTTGGGTACATAAGCGTAAAAGTCATATATTAGTTTTTAGTTGACTCTTGTACTCATATACATTCATTTATATTATTAGGTATTCTGAGTATCAATTTTGTATCTGTATTTGTTTTGTTTGTGTCTGGGCATTGGGTATATGTGAAGCACGGCGCACTTTATTATTGTTGTTGAGTTTTCATTGAATATTGTTGTTAGAGAATATCTTTTTAAAAAGATTTTCAAACAGTTTTTGGCGCCAAAATAGCATGTATAAAGACTGACATTGTAACAAAGATGGCAGTTCTGAAGAAGTCTGCATTTGGTCAGATGAAAGTGCTTAACTGTTAACTGTTACATCGAGATTTTATCATCTTCATTTGTGATTTCAATTGGGTTTTGTTAATAAATTGTGACCTGTTCAAGCCGAGGAGTTATTGTGCCGTCCTGTACCGTATTGTTGGAATTACATTATTGCAAAAAAACGTTAAGTCATGTATTGTACTTGCAGTAATCAACATTAGGAACGAGTATGAAAAAGTGTCTCAATCTGAAAATAAGTATTTCCTACTTTTAAGGAATTTGCATCTAATGTACAAAGGCATACAGGGCTGGTTACTAAATGCAAGCATATCAGACAGATATAATACACATATATTATAGGTCAGCAGCCATGGCCCCCTTTTGTTCTTTTTTCTGTTGTTGAAAAGGGGCTCAATTATAACCATTCCCAGGCTATTAGTGAGTTTAAACTGAGATTGTTCCTGAGTATGCAAACATTAAACATGCTTCTGGAATAAATATGTATAATTAAGCAAGGCATTCTGCTGAATACGCACTGAAGATAGTATTTTTGATAAACATTTATATATAACTGTTACTAAAATATAATTGAAGAAATAATGTGCTACCATTACAGAAAATAAAAAAATTATGTTTCACTAAGCTACTGCAGGATATTTTTAATTTAAAAGTTGTTACCATTTCACATTTTAAACCTGCTTTTTTCTGCTTATCACTATCATACTGCAGAGTATATTATCACAATAAAATGTATAACCTTTTCATACCTTACACCTGCTTATTAGATGCTAAGTGAGCTCCGTTAATAAATTATGTATTGACGTCTGACCAAATTATGAGTAAATCTATTGTCTCAAATTTGTGTGTCTTTCTACCCTCCCTCCATCTTTTTTCTTATTTTAATCATCTGTTCCTTTGCATTTCTTTTTTTCCCTTTCTCTCACATTTCTGTTCATTTTTCCACAGGTGCAGAGATCCCAAGAGCAGCCCAACCACATGGCTCCAGCCACTGGGTCACTGCAGGCCTCTTCCCTTCAGTATCAAGATCTTTCACTGCATAGCCATCAGGCAGCTGAAATATTTGATGTCCTGTGAACAGGGGTGTGCCTGGGCCTGGCAACAACTCCTCTTTACCTCACTTCTTTCCTTATCCTCTCTTCTACACTCGTTAACTTCCTTTCTTCCCAAACTTTCTTCTTACATAAAAAAAAAAATGAAAAATAAAGTGGTCTATCCTCCACCAAAAATACAGAACTCCCTCCTGTCTCACCTCATCCAGCATAACCCTCTTGATGTCTTCTGTCTCCATGTCTCTTGTGCTCTGTCTCCCAATTTCAAGCTTTCCTATCTTCCTATTTCACACCTTTTCAAGAAACAATCGCTGTGTCTTCATAAAAACACCTCTATAGGTAAGATATAAAACTCCATTATATTTTTTTAAAATACATTTTAAATAGTTGTGCTGAGCGTCACTTGCCTTTACAACTTTCCATTAGTTCAAGTAGGCTTGCGCATAGCTGCTCTTGCCCATGACTTACAAAAATGTCTAAAGTCAATCTAGGATTTACATTTCCCACATAACTAATCTGTTACTTTTTACATTTTAAACAGTTTGAGAAAGCAAGCATTTCTTTGCATGGCTTTTGCACCCCCATACTAATCTCAATTTACCTGTGCTCAGTAGATTTGCATATAGACATAGCCACTATCTTCACAGATAACTGATGTACAATTGTGAACTTTGGAACTATGGATACCACCCCTAAGTTTATTTACTGGAAGACTCAGTAAGTATGTGTATATATGTATATATATATATACATATATATATATATATATATATATATATATATATATATATGGGTCTACCTTGACTCATTGAAATTAGGTTTCTCTGAAATGTAATTTTGCACACGACCCAGTTTTTCCGAAAGCGCATTCATCCAAAAATGCACTTTCACGAAAAACTGAATGAATGAAAAACAAATTAAAAATAATATGACAACACTAAACACATTTATGCAGGGGGGGCAAGTCCCCCTGTGCCCCCCACATCCCTGCTATGGATATATTCTAACTCCGAGATTGTACTACAGTGGGGAAAAAGGAATATTCCCTTATTCTCACTATGCCATGATCTACAATACCCTTGGCTGCTTTTTGTTGACTCGTTTTTTCACAAAAGGGCATTTTCGGATACATGCGCTTTCGGTAAAACAGGGTAGCAAAATTATGTTTGGGAGAAATGTAATTTCAATGAGTCGAGGTAGACCCATACATGTATATATAAAATGGATTAGATATAGATATAGATATATAGATTTAGTTATATGCAATTTATATATATATATACTTCACATAACCGAACGCTCAAATGTTTGAAATTCATATGGCCGAGACCATATGATCGAACATTTGAATGTTCGAAAATGTGAACTAGACCCATAAAAATAAAAAAAAACACACATTAAACTGTGTATAGCAGGGGGGCTTTGCCCCCTGCACCCCCCATGTGGGGGGATGTGCCCCCCACATCCCCCCTACTTAAATATACCAACTCTGAGATCACATTACAGCGAAAACAAGGGAAATCTCCCAGTTCGCACTGTATGCGATTTCCCATTCAGAATGTCGGTATTTCAAAACTTCAAACATATGGTCTGCGATCGTATAGGTTTAGAAGTTTTGAATTTCGGCATTCTGAAGGTGACCCATATATATATATATATATATATATATAATACACTGATTGCAGTGGGCAGAAATGATGGTATAAATAGAATACTATTAAATGTAAAACAAAGAAAATATTTAAGCAGTATCTTAAGCAGTAGAAGATGTACTGATAAATTCCTCTATGATTTAGTACAAGAGCATGGATAATGCCCTAGTCATCTATTATGATATTAAACGTCGCAGTCACATCAAGCAGGTTTTCACAGAAAACAGAGAAAATGTTGGAATGACAATAACAGAATTTCCAATGTATTTCTGTCACAGTGATGAGAATGTCCAGTGATAAACTTCCAAAAATGCCAAAAGAAAGAAACAAAAATTACAAATTAATTTTTTTCTTAGTTGAGCACTTTTGCCTTCTTGAACAGTATGCTTTGATGCTATCAGAGTTTTAATGATCTGTTCAATCATGTTAATCGTGATGTTTGATTATAAGTAAATTTCCTGGTAGAGTATTTATCAGTTTTGAAAAATCTTTATAGAAGGTGAAAGGGCTCATCTAATATATTTTTTTAATTTCTTGCTTTTGGTGTTTTTGGAAGTTTGTACTTTTATTTTTGTTACCTCCTCATTTAGTCTGTTGAAGTTTTTACTGTGATGAGAATAATAAGTTGTTAGAAGTGGAATTTATATTTAATCATGAAAAAACTGGTCAAACATTTGAGATTAATGAGAAATAGAGCCGTTATCTTTTCCTGCAAGCTCATGAGGAAAACCAAGTAAACAATAGATTACATGCACATTTTAGAAGATAATTAATTAGGCAAATAACATTCTGTAAAGTTTAGATTTATGGTAGAAGTTACAGTAAAAGTACATATTAAAACTCATCTACATGTGACAATTGTTTGTATTATGTTATTCTGGTTTACTTTATTCCTTTTTACTACTTGTTTGCGTATTATGCCATGGTGATAGCTGTAATAATTGAAATGTTAAGGCAGTTGTGTTTATTTGGTTTTTCTCTTCATTTTTTTGGAAATCATGCATTTGGGAATACAGTACATCTGTGCTTTTTTCATCTACCTTATTATTAAAGTTTGATAGAGCTGTATAGGGCCTTCAAAAAGGCACCTTTAGGAAATACTTATTTTACAAACACTGACAAAATATAATTAATCACTAGCATTGATTTGCTATTATATCACATGTTGTTTAAGTCTTTTACAGGTCAGATCTCTCATACAATTTATTATAAAAAGAAAGCACCAGGTTAGAGCAAGCTAAATTCAGCTGTTGTTAATTTAACACTTTAACATCATATTGACAGACACTGAAAATATGAACTACAAAGAATTTCTTGAAATGAAGTTCTGATGACATGGGATCACCCAATAACAACAATTAAGGAAGTAGAAGCAATAAAATCATACATATTAGTCAAAGAAAAAGGACAAAAGTATCATTAATCAATGAAATGGCTACAGCTAGTGATTATAGTGTCCTGTACACGGAGAGACACAAAGTTATAAAATACCAGGATATACAAACAGAAACTAAAGCAACATAGGATAAAGATATCCAGATAGTTCCAACAGTGTTATGAGCAGCAGAGCTGAAGAAAAAAAAGCTTCCTTAAATAAGTTACCAGTATGTATAAATCTGTATAAATTGCAGAAGGACTAATTTCTGGGTTTATTGAAGATGCTGAGAAAAATGCTTTTTGCAAACATCAAAGACTGAAGTAATACTAATTTCATGAACTCTAATTGTACCCTGATTCAGGAATGGAATTCATTCTTGTCAGGATATTTGAAATCAAATATTTTTGGAGAAATTATAAAATAAGTTATAAAGTGATTTAGTTATACTCACAAACATATAATGGCAGAATAATGCCTTATTGGCTAGTTTAAAGGCAGCTAAAGGTTTAACTTCTTACTGACAAGATTAGCAGATGCCACTTAAGTATAATTTCATGTCAGGAAATTAAAGTCTGCTGCTGGGATCATAGGTAAATGAAATTTTGCCAATGGGATTTTTTAGAGCAACTTATAATTTGGATAATGGTAATAGTTAGGAGAAGAGTTGAATGACAGTCATTTGTAATATAGTTAAAAAGGTTATCTTTAAACATAGCTTATGACTGCAAACATCATTTCTGTTCAAGATAAGTACACAGTTCACCTGACTCTGACTAAGGGACAGGAATAAGATACAAGGAATTAAAGGTAACCAGTGTGATGTTCATGGCTGTGAAGAATTAAAAAGGAATCTTGGTTGGTACTGTTTTGCTCTTAGTAGGTTGGCATTATAATTTGCTGGACAGTTGTCACAAATTTAAAGCAGAGTGATATGGTTTCAAGGTGTTTAAAAGTAATTTCTAAATATATACTACATACCTAAAAATAGTAAGCAACATTTGTGAGATTTGTGCAAAACATTTTCCCTAATGTAAACTCAAGAGGTACTGGATTACTGCAAAACATGGAAGATACTTGTAAAACGAGGAGAAGGATTACAAGTAAATATATAGCAATTGATAGACAAATGGTAATTAGTGACTAGAGCTGTCTACAGACAACAAAGATAATCTGTGTAATCGCTGAATGAATTAAAATCTTGGAAACCCACTTTCAGCAATCATTGACAATGCCCTATTCCCACTCTGTGACAATGAAGATCGTATATAAAAGTTTGTATATAAAAGGTGTGGGGCTCTACCTGCCATGGGGGCAGAATCACTAAAAGTGATTTTCAGCAACATATTTTCATCACATTTTGATCAATATAGTTCACAGATAACAGAAGGTCATTATAACTATGGTTAGGTTTGCATAGCAAATCTTTAAAGAAGGAGATACATATTTGGAAAAAGCTATCTAGAAAAAAAAGTTAGTTGTACTTAAAAGCTATTTTATGTTATTCCACCTTCTTTGCTACAATCACACCTCTTAATCTCTTAGTACAAGACATGTGGGCAAAGCCTAAAATAACCAGGAGACAAAGGCCCAAAAAATAGAGATAGATTTTAAATATTGCCCATATAAAGTTATATAGTTGCTAGAATTACATGATTTCTGTTAGCATGCATTTTTCTGAAGGGTATGAATTCTGAAACTCAAATGTATGTCATTATTTAGAGACTGCAGTCCTCAATGATTTGCCAAAAAAACACAAATGTTATGAGAATGAGACCAAAAATATGAGCCACAAATCTGCACATTCTGCAGAAATCTGGACAGTTGAGCGAAATGACTACAATACAGCTGCATGCTGTTTGGTACATTGTAAGAAAGTGGTGAAACGGGTGTTTATTTTTATGCCTATACAATTGTTTCAAATAACTCGCATCAAACTCAAAAACTTACAAAATATTGTAATATTTGACAAATGAGATATATTTATTTATTTATTTATATAAGGGAAAGGTAATTACCTTTTAAACTATATTTTATTATGGGGTTTAAAAGCTTTGCCATATGCCCTATTTTTATACAAAATTAAGAAAATTATTCATAAATATGTTTTTCTCATTGTTTATAAAGTATTTCAACACATAAAGTGATTAAACTAGAAGGTAATTTATTAGCTACTACATTGTGCTTTTCAATAAATTGCTCTTCTAATGCATAATATGAAATTATGTTCAGATCCTAGATATGTTTTATTTCATTTAGCTCAATAATTGAACAGACTGGCTTTAAATATAACTGAATCTTTCATAGATTTCTTGTTAGAAATTGTGTGCGTGTGTGTGTGTGTGTGTGTGTGTGTGTGTGTGTGTGTGTGTGTGTGTGTGTGTGTGTGTGTGTGTGTGTGTGTGTGTGCGCGTGCGTGTGTGTGTGTGTGTGTGTGTGTGTGTGAGAGACTTGTTGAGAAGCATATTAAAACAAATGTAACATGCTAAATAATAAGATTTAATATTTTGATAGTATATTATTTGATGGATTTGATGAATTCTGCCTTCATTTGGCAAGCCACTTAATCAGTGTTCCTGGGCCACATCTGAAAAGGAATACTTCTGTCCAGTGACCTTATCAGCTAAAAAATGTATACAAATATTTTATTTGAAAAAAAAAAGACTGATTGAACAGAATATCAAAAGCAAAAGGAAAGAATAAAATGAAGGGTAGAAAAAGAGATGGAATGGAGATTAAACATCATCCTTCAGATGAGACGTTAAACCAAGGTGTCATCTGCTTGAGTTGGTGGCAGCTCAGGTGGATGTAAAATATCCCATGGCACCTATCAAAAAGAATGGATTCCTTTATTTAACACAAAATAAAAAATACATTATTTATGTATTTACAAAATGTACATGTTTATAGGTACATAATACACATTTCTATTTTTTTACTATTTATCATTTTTCTTATGAGATCCTCATTGTTATTCTTCCATGACTGATCATCCCTCCTTCTTTCAGACCCATAATCTGATTCTTTGCAATTTATCTGCCAAAATACATTTCCCATCAAACAAAATTTTGTTCTGTCTTTCATTCCAAATTATCCATAATACATAAAATAAATTCTTATCCACACTTCTCACATGTTCTTTCTTCTTGTTCTTTTTTAAACACCTTTACTGAATTATCCTTTGTGACATAGACAAACTTAAACTTATATAAAAGTAATCAAACCATATTGACAAGTTCACATTTACAAATACTGTACATTACATACATTGATACAATATAATCAATCAATGCAACATTACATAAAATGGCTAAGCCTCATGCCTCCTTCAAAACATTTTCTGCATGTATTTTTCCCACAATTTCCATTTTTCCTATGAAATTTACCCCTACTCTTTTCTAAAAATCCTGCTTTCTGTTCTTTTATCTCTGTTACAATATTCACTACTTCATGTATGGTTGGTATAGGCTTTGGTTTCCATTTTCTAGTAATTGTTTTTTTTTTTTTTTTTGGCAACCACCAGAATTAAGCCTAACAAGGTCTATGTCCAGACAATTCAGATCTTGTATCCAGGATCAAAAAATAATTTCCTTAGTTACACTCACTTGCTCTCCCAATATTCCTGACAGAGTACTCTGTAGGGAATTTTTAAAAACTGCCAACTCATTATACTCTGAAAACATATACTCCAAGGTATCTCTTTCTTCCCAGTTACATCTCCAACATGTCATCTACCTAAGAAAAAAAATCTTTGGACTCTGCTTAGGGTATAAAAGTGCCTATGCAAACACTTCCAGGCAAAATTACAAACTCTTCCAGACTTTGTTGCATATTTGGGAGCCATACATACATCCTAACATTGTTTCTTGTAAATTGCTCATCTAATCTCTCTTTTCTCATTCTTTTCTGACTTCTACTGATTTTGTACAATATTTTATATGCCCTACCTTTTTAACAACAGCTTCTGTTCTAGATTCAACTTAAAAGTCAACCAGTTCAGGTCATTCACATAGGATTTCTCTATCCCTTTCTCTTTGCCTATACTCTGATATTAATCCCTGATAGGGAAGGCAGTCTCTAGCTTTCAATTCAAATATCTTTTTGGCCTCTTCCCATTCTGTTATCTTTCCTGCTATAATTATCTGTTCCCAATACCTTGGTTCCTTTGTCAGCTTTCTCCAGTAAATTCCAGACTCCTCTTGCCTATTCTCTGTATTCCTGATTGCAGTATTCTCTATCAGCAGAATCTTGTTTCTTATAAAATTAACTTGAATTTTAAGCAATTAAAATACTTAGGTAGTTACTGAAATTTAGAAACTATTGCTCAGATTAGTGATCATGAGATTACTAACAATTTCAGAGAATTGATTTCAAAATGGAATATTTTTTTCAAGCTATATTAAATCTAACTAAAATGTTACTCATGCCAAAAGAAATGTATTAAATACAAACCCAACCCTATTAACAAGCAAAACTCATCTCAAAGAACTGAAAAAGACATGTTTATCTTTTCTTTACTACCAAAACATGCCTTAAATAATATTAAATGATCATACCAGACCATGAAGTAATGTTGGATTTGGTTTTCTAAATACTGAATCTAATGATTTGACTTAAAATTTGAAATAACAGCTCAATAGTTAGAGAACTCATAACTGGTGAAATATAAATATTTACATAAATATTCACATAAATGTAGGTGCATCACTAAGAAATGTAGAATGCCAAGTCAAACATTACATTTTATAAGCAATAACATTTTGTTTGTTCTAAATATATTTTTTATTTAATTATTTTTCTAATTCAACAAATTCAAGTTATCTAAACATTACAGTAAATAAATTTAACAACCTGATTTAGAAAAAGTGAAAACACATTTATTATTTTTTCATCAAAAAAATTCATTAGAACATGTTGTCCTAGAGTCTGTTTGTTTAATTTAAAGCACAGAGTACAAGGCTTTAAGTAATTCACTTCATATGAGATTTAATAAAAATGAAACAAAAAGCACCATAAGATTTAATGCACTGTTATTACTATAATGGAGCATTCAACATCTGTCACAGAGAATTACATAATTAAAAATAAACCAGATGAAACCAACAATTAATCTATTTACAGAACATTTAATGCTTGCCATACTAACATAACAAGATGAAATGGACAGTTAATGAAGGAGGTTGCTTCATTCTTTTGATTTTTAAATTATGCTTTAAAAAGAAATTTCTTTTATATCATTTGGATGATAAACATCTAATTAAGTCTGTCCTTTAGATTTATGCAGTAATAATTCTCTGTACCAGTCACCCCCTCTTCTGTTTTTATATACCAAGTCAACTGTGACAGCACAAAAATTATGTATACAATTTCTGTTTTCAGTTTGCTTTTTTTATAAAACATTAATCTCTTTTGTCGATCAACCCTATGCACTCCCAAAAACAATGACCACACTTGAGCATGCATCAGTGATCAACTTTATTGTAATAAAATTAATAATAATAATAATAATAATAATAATAATAATAATAATTGTATAATATTCTATAATAAACAGATAAGCAATGAACACAACACAAGCATCCATTAATCATGAAATAACAGTAGCAGGCAGGTACTACAACTTACCACCTCCAAAGACACATGACACCACTCACCTACACATAACCACTAATAAGCAGTACCATCTCAAACTCTCAGCAGAGCAGCATTAACACCTATGCTCATTCAAATGGCTCTTAAACAGCCCCAGAAAAGGGGATATTGGTAGACTCATTTTCTGGGGACAACATTCTTGTCAACACATCAAGCTGCTACGCAACAGCCTGCTCCCCATTTCCTTTCCCGCTTAAATCCTTTAAACCTCAAATTTGAAACAATGATCATAAATAATAATAAAAAGGGAACATAAAATAGATCTGCCCCACCTTGCTAAGATGAGTCCCATTATCTCTATACCACACTGGGTGTTTAGCTTTAAAATGTCATTGTTCCAACACCAACTCTCAAGTAGAAGCTGCCACTCTAGCCACCCTTTGATTTATACAATGCCTAGAAGCTTCACCTGCCAAAACCTTTACTGGCCCCATCCATATCACCCTTGGAGTAAAAGCAAAAGTGAATCTGACCAGGATTTGAAACCTGTGGAGGTCAAACTCACAGAGTAAGACAAATAGTATCCATATTATAACCAATAAAACCAATGAGAGAATGCAAAAAGTTGTAGTAATGTGACAAATCTAACACCAAACACTGCTGCCTCCTATGGTGTACCACAACGACTCAGCCTAGGAGTGAAATTTAAAGTTAAAATTTTTATTAAAAAACAAAACAAAATGCAAACAAGTAGCAGATGAGCACTTTCATCTTATCACAAAACTTTTTCAAAACTCCTTGAAGGAAATAGCATGCAAAATTAAATCCCCTGTTTCACCCAATCATTTTCAAACATTGCATAAACTAAGCAATCAAAAAATAGCAAGAAATGCAAAGTTAAGTAATCTATTCCACTCAATCACTTTCAGACATTGCAAAAATAAACCAATTACAAAAAAAACCCAGCCCTGTTCTACCCAATTGCATTTGGACTTTGCATAAATAAACCAATCATAAAACAAGAAATGCTAATCTACATGTATGAAAACTTAACACTGGAAATAAATAAGCAAATAAATAAGCTTAAACCAAATAATTGTAGAAAACTGGTGAAAATAAAAACTAAAAACCACAAATTCACCAGTAGGACTAGTAGACACAAGTTTATTTTTCAGGTTAAGCGCTTTCATCAAAGTAAAATAAATAAGCTTATTAAATTAATTGTTGTCTGAATTTTAAAACTGGAACAATAGAAAAATAATCATTAATTCCGGGATAAGTGCAGACATCTCGTTTTAAAGCCAGATCAGTTCCTGCTTGCTTAAATATTCTTTTCATGGTCTGATTGTTCCGAAAACTCTACTTTTCTAAAATGAAAAATATAAAATTCTTAAAGATTTTGTAATGTCTAGAATGCTTGAGCAAAGCACTACCAGGTTTCCCTTTCTTTAAATCAAGATTGTGCTCATAAATTCTTTTTTTGAGTTGTTGCTCAGTTTTACCTAAGTAAAAGACATTGCAGGAAATGTATTGACTTAAATATACCACCACTTTAGTGCAGCAATCAAAGTTACCAGGGCAAACTAAACTTTTGGAATATTTCTTAACAAAAGCATTTTTAATGTCTAGTATATAATGACATTGTTTGCTTCTGCTGCACTTATTCATTTTACATTTAGTATAGTCACCAACTGTAGGTAAAAATTCCAACCTTTGTTTAATGTTAAAACTTCTCCTACAAATAATAGTTGGTTCAAAACCCAACTTCACTAAAAAATCTTCTGAAAAGTTTCTTTTCCAAATTTTAAACAAGATGTTTCTAACAATGCCAGCCTCACTTATAAAAGTACATATGAACTCTCTCCCAATATTACTGATGACATTATCCCTTCTCATCAAAAAAAAAAGGAATTGTCTAAACGAATTGGCTGATAGTTACAATTTCTCCTCAAATAAACATATGGAATTCAATAAAGCCTACATAGATGGATTTTCTGTATAGGCATAGTGGCACGACCCAATCATGGAAACCGGCAGCTGTGTGATCTAGTAAACAGAGCAGAGGGGTGTGCACGAGTGTGTGGACATGGAAGTGTCTGTGGAATGCAAATCATCTCATAAAGAGGTACATTTCATGCAAATGAGGTCAAATGAGGGTGCTGGAGTGAAACGGCAAGTATATAGGTGGTTGTGCAGACCCCGTGTTGGTGTCTGAAGTGTACAAGGAAAATTACCATGTACAACAAAGCAAAAATTGAACAGGGGCTGTAAAAGCCCATTTAGAAGGTCAGGGGTTGCATATTAGGGACAGATATGTGCAAAATTATGCCCTGTATGTGCAAAAATAATGTAAAATAATAACAATTATTTTTTTTAATAGCCATATCACATTTGTGCATTGCACAGTGATGTGAAAATGTGCCATTATGAAAAAAAATGAAAACTGTAAAATCCAAAAACAAGACATATGTGAGAATAATGCATTATAGGAACCTGCAAGCAGTATGTACAGTGGTAGATTTCAGTGGTTGCTAAGGAGGCAGGCCCTGGAATAGTGAAGTATCCAGGTTGTGTGCACTGATCAGTATGCAAATGAGCTGGGGTTACTGAATAGCAAAAATGGGCTACTGTGTTCACAGATAAAATTGCTGTACCCCCTCAACAGTGTTGGTGTCAACAGAAGAGGTGCTGACAAGTGCATTGTAGCTCAGAGGTGCCCGTTAGCGAGCCGCTCACCTCAGCTAAGCAGGGAGGTATGTGTCTAGTACTGCTAAGCTTTGTTTAGCTGCGGGGCACATTTTAGCTGGTTTAAGCTATGCTGAGTGTGCCCGTGCATAGGGGGTGTGTCCAGACTGCTGAGAAGTGTTTAGCAGGGAGGGTGTTTAAAAAAAAAAAAAAAAAGAAAGGAAATAGCCTGAGAAAGCCAATCATGTCTAAAGTGCTGATAATATCTGTTCCATTAACAGTGGTCCATTCAAACCCCTCAGCGATATACCTGGCAGGTGGAATGTATCATAGTCAGCCAATCACACAGGCTGCATCTACAGCACACCACTATAAAGCATGCATACACCCTACAATCCGATTTTTCACCCATATTCTGCACCATTGGAGTACAGACTTGGGTATTTTAACTGACAGAATGGTAGGGACTGCTGCTGCTCTGCTACATCTGTATGTGCTAGAGGCTGAGGGCAGTGCTGATGCTGACATTAGGCCTAAACTGAGAAAGAGAAGAGTATTCAGGCCCAGGGTAACCTTCAAGGGGCTACATGAGCTTGAGATTGTAAAGCGCTACAGGGTGGACAGGGACATACTAGAAGAACTCACCTCAACTTAGACCCAGAGCCAACACAGGGGAACCCATCCCAGTAGAAACAAAGGTATGTCTAGCCCTTATAATACTAGCTACAGGTACTTTTCAAAGACCAACTGAGGACATTATGGGTGTCTCACAGACATCTGCATCTAGGGTACTTCACCAGTTCCTGACTGCCATGCAAACACATGCCAGTGAGCACATTTATTTACTCCGCACCCCTAAGGAGATGGCCAGCAGTATGCATCTCTTCCACCATGTAGCACACTACCTTAAGGTACTGGGTGACATAGACTGCACTCATGTGCACATCAAAGCAACACCCGGTGGGGAGGGTAGAGTCTACGTCAACCGCAAGGGGTATCACTCCATCAACTGCCAAGTCATGTGCAATGCCCTGGACATTATCATGAGTGTGTGTGCTGGAAGCCCTGGCAGTTATCATGACTCCCATATCTGGCATGCATCCTAGCTATACCAGACATTTGCTGGGGGACAGCCGGTACGGCCATCTACTGGTGGATGCTGACTACTCACTGGAACCATGGATGATGACACCCATCAGAAATGCACACACATCTATGGAAGAATGCCATAGTCACATGCACAAACTAGGAACATCATTGAGCATGTGTTTTGGCTACTCAAGTCACGGTTCCGCTGCCTCAATATATCTGGTGGAATCCTGCAGTACTGTCCAGCCACATGTGCACAGATGTTCACAGTATGTGCCATGCTACACAATATGGTCATGCAGAAACAGATGTGGCAGGAACTTCATAGGGAAGAGGCACACAGCCCCCCCACCAGTGCAAAGATCCCACGGCCACAGCCACAGGAGGACTTGGAGGAGGAACCCCCTGAGCCTGTCCCTATAGGCAGATGTAGGCACACCCAGTATGCCCTGGCCTTGGCAAAGAGGCAACGCATAACACATGCACTGACAACCTAGGGTCCTGGGGACTGACAACTCACTCTGACTCACATACGTAGTAAAAAAGATGCCAGCCACACCACACAACCTGTATCTTCCCATGTATAGGCTGTGTACTGCATGTATCTGACAGAGTCAGCCCTGAAGCACTGTTATCTAAACTGCTCCAGGCACAAGGTAAGTCACTCTTCTTTACAACAAATATATGGGGTACTAGACCTATGGTAGCATATGTATGGACCTGCTGCATGTATACAAGGGAATAGAGTGGGATACTGGGCTACCTGCAGAGAACTAACAGCTATGTTGGACAACAGGAACTCCCTATCCAATACTGGCTGCCCCATAATATGCAGTAGGCCACAAGGCATCAAAACCCACTGCACTATGTTAGGGAAATGACAGTGGGGTCATAGGACAGATGCATGACTGTCAATGCTAGAGTGCCCTACCCCGAACACACCCATGTTCCCATGCAACTGCAGTAACAGTATGTTTGCAAGGTTATAGCAACAAACCACACAATCCCAGGGCTGTCCCAAACAACCTGGCAACATGTTCTAGTTCCTCAATATGCAGGGATAAAAGTGCATGTCTGTCTGCTGTTGATAGTGTCAGAAATTACACTTCACTTTCTGGTGGCTGGTGTGGCTTAGTGGCCTAAGTGCATTAGCATGGTTGATGGTGTTCATGGTTCGAAGCTGGCTGCACCTACAATTTTCCATATGAGGTACTCCTATGGTATGAGTCACAAAGACTGTCAATATGTCACTATTTGTTACTGCAAGAAAGATGGACAAAGCCAGAGACAATGGAGGGACAGGGGGCCAAGGCTATGGACATTACACATGCTCTGTGCAACCTAGAAGTTGGCTACTATAACAGCAGGTTGGAACAATTCAAAGTAGCAGCAGGATATAAAGACCTTCACGTAACGTTGTCAATACCTACAAGTCAGTGGACACCATGTAGTAGTATATTTACAAAACAAATCTGAGGAG